>NC_044928.1:4073065-4105394 GCF_003576645.1 Ipomoea triloba
TTTAAAAAAAAAAAAAAAAAAAAAAAAAAAAAAAAACTCTTAAGTTGCTCCGTACTTGCTATCCTTCTTGGGCTTTACTGATTTAGTTACTTTTTGGGCCGGTCCATTTAGTCATCCTAGTATACCATCCATCATCCAACATTTAATTGAAATGATAAGTAATAAGTGTCAAATAGGCCATCAAACTTGTATGGTCCGTGCAATCAGACTATCAAACAAAAAAAGTGTGCAATTAAAACATTAAACATGCAAAAAAAAAGTGTAATTATCATTTTTTTTACCTATTGCTCCAAGTAAAACAAGTTAAATTAATCACTTGGAATTTAGTATAATTAATTTTAAATTGTCAATGCTAATATGGACGGTTATGTGATAGTGACATGGAAAATTATATATAAAATTTATTTTAATTATTATTTTAAAAAAAAATAATAGTAAAAAAAAATACAGCAATCACGAAGGAGGCAGCCATGACTACCTCCTATTCACTCAATCTGGACAAAGGGGAAGCAGTCATGGATGCCTCTTCTTAGTCTTGAACCCAATTTTAGTTATTTTTTTTCAAAATCCTCCGTCAACGGAGGAGGCAACACCTCCTTCTACGTAGACGAAGGAGGCAGCTACCTCCTCCATCTACGTAGAAGGAGGATGACACCTCCTCTGTCTATGTCGATGAAGGAGGAGGTAGCTCCTCCTCCGTCGATCTGGACGGAGAAGGCTTGTTTTTTTTTTTTTTGTTTTTTTTTTAATTTATTTATATAAAAATTAATATTATATTATATTTGTTAAATAATTAAAAGAAAAATTCATTTTATTTTCCATATGGCATACTAAATCAAAAGTTTACCAACAGCTTGTTACTGACTAATAATGCCGATTGCACACATTTTTAATGTTAAATGGTTTAATTGCACATTGTTTTTGCTTGATGGTCTAATTGCACAAGTCATATATACTAGTTCGATGGCCTATTTGACACTTGTTCCAAATGATAATTATAAAATTAAAATTAAACTTTGAAGATCAAGTTGGAAGACAATTACATTTGGATTTTGATTTCAATTCATTAGGTAATCTCATTTACTTGATTTGATTTCAATTTCAATTGCTTTTAATTTGTTGAATCTAGGTTATATGATGTTTTCAATTGCTAGCATGAGTGGCTAGTTTTCTTATAGGAATTGAGTTTTGAAATTAGACATGATGCTAGTGTAAACTTCAATTCTCAATTAGGTGATTGTATTGCATTGACTTAATTGAAATATTCTTGTCATCATTGACAAATTGTATGCTTCCTTTGAGTATGGCCGCCTCTAGGAATGTTTTAAGGCATTGATTCTAGGCAAGAAATTGCTACAATCAATGTAGCTCCAACTCAATGATGTTTTCTTGGTTAGAGATCGAAAGGTATAGGTAGGAAAAGAGGTGAAGGCAAAGTGTTTGTGAAAATGTCTCTTTGGGAAATTGGTCACCTAAAAGTGCTCCAATCCAAGAGTATGCCTAGTAGACTGAGAGGAGAAAGGTATTAGCAAAACCTCTCAAGAATAGCAACCATTTCAATGCAATCCACCTAAGTCCTAAGTAGCACTATGATGCATCATGTCTAAATAGCAACTCATTCCTAGCTTTCTTTTATCTTGAATTCAATTATTTATTTCAATTTCCAATTGTGAATACTACAACATGAATCCTTTGAGTGTGATCGTCGTGATATGGCATATGATGAACATGATTTTATATTTGTTGATTTAAGCACAAGTCAACGCTTCCAATTTGTCTTCCTTTGAGAACGATAGAAACTCGTGATCACTTCACACAATCCTTGATAACCACACAAGCAAACAACATTTTGTCAAAAACCTATATAACGCTAAGATTCAGATACTCAAGTCAGACAATGCTAGAGAATACTTCACTAGTAGTCTTAATACCTATCTACAAAGTCATGGGATTATCCATATAAGTTCTTGTATTAACACCCCCCCCCCAATACTCATTAATTGTATTCCATGTAGAGTCCTTAATTTTAAAAACCCACGTCAACTTCTTCTGCAATGTTTTCCTCACATACGTGCAATCTCATCTAATTTACCACTCAAGGTATTTGGTTGCACCGCATTTGTTCATGTGTATCCCCAACACCGTAGCAAATTTGATCCTAGAGGTAATAAGTGTATTTTTCTAGGATATTCCCCAACACAAAAAGGATACAAGTGTTATTCTCCAACCACCAAAAAAAGTTCTACACCACTATGGATGTCTCTTTCTTTAAACATATATCATTCTATCCCAAATCTAATGTTCAGGGGGAGAGCATGAATAAACATCAAAATTGGGAGTCCTTTCTAGAGTCTATACCCTTTGCCAATTCGGAGTCGTACTAAATTCTTCTCAACCCATGCCTAATCAACATGTGGTTATTGATTCTACACAAGACTCACCCACAATTGATGTTTCTTCTGTGGTGTCTGATAAGCCTCCGAGATACCCTTAAATCAAGTACATTTTAGGGTGTTTTGTCACGTTTATAGCATCCTTACATGATGGATTATGCTCATAAATGCTTTAAATTCACTAACCAACACACAAAAGCTACTTTTAGCCTAAAGGAGGTGAAACAAGAGTACCGGGAGCAAATAGGAGCAAAAGTTGAGCTTAAAGAACGAACCAGGCAAGATCGGAGCCCCGTAGGACTCAAGAGGATAGCCACACGCGTGTGAGCATGCGTGGAAATAATCCACTAGCCTCCCACGCACACTCACACGCGTGTGAGCAGGCATGGAGACTGCATTGCGCGAAAATTGACTAGGGTTGCTTTTTCGGAGACTATTTAAACCCCTTTGATAGATTTTCATAGGAAGTTCCCAGAAATTTAGTTTTCCCTTTCCCTGGTTTTTCCTTTGGAGAACTTTCTCCATTTTCTTAGATTTTCATTTCTTAGTTTAGATAAATCTCCATTGTAGCAAGACAACAAGCTTGGATTGAAGGATTACTTCACTCTAGGTGATCTCTATTACATTTCTATTATCTTTTGTTATCCTGTTCTTGAATTAAATTAGCTTTTGTCTTGAATTTCATATCATGAGTGACTAGTTTAATCTAGGGATTTGGATTGTGTGATTGCATGTTGCTAGTGTGATGATCTTATCTCTATTTTGGATCTATATGCTTAGATTGTTGGATTATCTATTCCAGTCTATTGATTGTTGTTTTGATGAGATCTTGTTTGGATTTGGCCAATCTAGATGAGAGATTGAGCTCTTGACTCTTTCATGTCTTTGATTAGAGTTAGGATTTGAAGCTTTGACACAATCATAGTTCCTATGGACTTCTTAAGAATAGTAGGATAGTGTGTAGCTTAAGTGTTTGATAAAATTCCTCTTAGAGCTTTGGATGCTTGAAGGCACTCCTAAGTCAAAGAAGCCTTAGTACACAAAGGTGGAAAAGGACTAAGACAACACACTCTTGAATAGCCAACATCCTAGCATTATCTATCCATTACCTGAGTCACACCAAGATGCAACATACATGAACACTATCCAATCCCTACCCCTTTTACATATTTGCAAACTCTCTTACTTTACTACTTTCTTGCACACAAACCAAACCTTATGAACTCCTTTCACTCACGATCCACCATTCACCACACTCGAATCCCTTGCATGACTCAATCAAGTAAACACCCGAACACTTGACACACCTCCACGTCCCTCCTTCGAGACCGACACTCGAGGAGTCACTGACTTTCCGTTTTAACACAAATATATTTTGACATTTCACCCTCTCACATACAAGTGTTATCAAAATGGCGTCGTTGCCGGGGAGATTAATAGGTTGTCATATGTTTTTGTTTACTTTGATTGTTTGAATGCTAGATTTGAGCATTGTTAATCCATACCACTTTCTTTTGTTTTATTTCTATTTTATTTGTTTTTGCTACTTACCCAATTGACTACTTCTAGTCAATTCCGGAATCTTTGTTTCATTGATAATCTTACTAGGTGAATGCACACGCGAGCAAAAGGAAATCAAGGCTTACTACCCTACATTCCAGAAATCAATAGAGCAACTAGGAAGAAAAATACTCAAAGGTCACAAATGGCTTCATCAAGTGCAACAAGAAATTCACAAGGAAGAGGAACAACTGTACCAAATCCACCCCCAGTTCCAATTATTCCACAAGCACCAATTAACCATGAAGAACCAATTCTTGAAGAACCACAAGCTAACAGAGCGAACAACCAAGAAAATATTCGTGAAGAAGAATACTATGGAATTCCTCAGGAACCGCAAAGATCAATTGCAGATTACATGACCCCTGATTTTAACATGCATAATTCGATATATGTACCGCCGATGGAAAACATCAACTTTCACGTGCATCCAACTATTCTCACACTGGTTCAAAACAGTCAATACTCGAGATTACCATCTGAAGATCCCAATGCACACATCACAAGGTTCATACGAGCATGTGGGATGTACAGGCAAGAAGGCGTTAGTGAGGAGATAATTCGACTTAAATTATTCCCATTTTCAGTTATAGGAGAGGCAGCACGATGGTTGGAAAGCCAAGACGACAATCATTTCAGATCGTGGCAGCAGTTGCATCGTGAATTCATGAACGAGTTCTTTCCCATTACAAAGACTATGAGGATTCGAAGGCTAATACAGGAATTCAAGCAAGGAAGGCTTGAGAGTTTGGGAGAGGCTTGGCGACGATTCAAGGTTCTTAAAAGACAATGCCCGCAAGATCTGATGCACCCATGGGACATGATTAGCTCATTCTACGGAGGTCTAATAGACGAAGGAAAGATGTTGCTTGACTCATCCTCCAGCGGTGCCTTTGTCTCCCTAGCTTTGCTAGAAGCTGAAGAATTAATTGAGAGAATATCAAAGAATACCTCTTGTTGGTACGACCGACGAGGAGATCATGGGGGCATATATGAAGTTGATAATCGTGTGGCAAGCGAGGGAAAAATAGAGGCAATGAATCACGAAATCAAAAAGCTACAGGCCATGGTAGAAAATATGGAAGGAAAACCTAAGCCTTGCATGCTTTGGCACTTTACTGTAACATCTGTGGAGGACCTCATGATACCAATATTTGCACTTCTCCGTCTGCAATCAAGCAAGTTGAGGCGGTAGACTTTCAAAGGAACTCCAACTACAATACTTATGGACAAAATCAAAGATCAAACAACAATTGGAAGCAGGGTGAGGGATGGAACAACAATGATGGATATCAAGCGCGAGGACAATACAACTATGGAAACAAGCCTGCATATGGACAAAATGATAAGAACAGATTGATGTACAATCAAAATCAAGGCAATACCGGCCAGATGACCCAATTCAGGCCACAATACAACTCTCAACTTGACTTTACTCAACAGAGAAGGGATGACATCCATGAAGTAGATGAAAGACTTACAAGGACGATCATGGAACTCAAAAATGATCGGGCAAATCTAAAACAAGAGATTACTCAAGAGATTCGACAAGAGATTTCTAGTCTTAGACAAAAGTCCAAGGCTACACTTAAGACCATTGAGAATCAAATCTCTCAAATGTTTAAGATGATGACTGAGAGACACTACGGACAACTCCCGAGTAACACTGAGAACAATCCAAAGGAGAGAGTCAATGATATTGATGCCAAGGAAGAAATGCATGGAAAATGTGACCCGATGGATATTGTATGCGAAATATGCCAATGTAGGGACGAAGGAAAAAGAGATGAGACTACCTCTTGTAGTCCCGATCTTAAATTAAAGAATGCAAGCGGTTCGTGCACAATCTCAATAGGAGCTACTGTGACACCTCAACTTTTCACAAGCTGAGATAGCTAAAACTTAACACAAAAGCTGCCTATCTCAACTATAAAACATAACATAGCGGAAGCGAATTAAAACCTAAGGGGTATCATGCCACATCTAGGTAAGAAAACACGGCCTAGATGCACAGGCTAACCAAAGCTGAACTGCATAGATAATAAATCCTCAAAACATATCCCAAACATCCAATCTAAAACAAGAGTATATAGAATCTCATATTGGCACACAGGCCCAAAACATAAGTCTAAAACATAACAGCCTAGTCTAAGCCTCCTCCTACGGATATATCTCTATCGCGCTCACGCTTAGACTTTATTGGATACCTGGAAAACATACAAGGAACCATTAGCAAAAGACTGCTAAGCAACCACCATTCACACCCGCAAGGAAGTATAGATATATATAAGTTTGTAAATAGGTTTACACACCCATATAGAATATACACACCAACAAACTGTTCTTTGTTTAAATCAGATACTCAACAACAGCAAGCTAAAAGAATATATAAACCAAGACTCCTCCAAATGAAACCAATGTCCAATAACGAATGCATAAGACAACAAGTCCATAAACAATATACCAACTGAATCATAACTCCAACGGAATAATCACAAAGGAACCGATCAAACCGCAACATAACAAGGAACAACAAGATATCAACTGAGATACAACTTAACTGAATAACTACAAAGGAAACTAACGAATACACCATACCAAGGAAGAACTCCCAATTCCAACCTCCAAACCACCATACCATCCCTCATACCAAACACCAACCCAAAAGGTAGTTCACAGGGGTAAGAACCCAATCACAGAGGCAATAAATGCCCAAACACAGGGGTATAAACCCAATCACAGGGACGAAAGTCCAATCACAGGGACGGAAGTCCAATCACAGGGACGAAAGTCCAATCACAGAGGCGAAAGCCCAATCACAGAGGCGAAAGCCCAACATAATCAATAATACCACAATTAGCTCACCCACCAACAACCAAGAGATACTCAATGATCTACCACTCCATACTCATACTCAAACTCAGCCCAAGAACCATCACTTAGAGTGTTCATCTCAGATATGAACACAAACCAACTCCCAGATAGTATAATCAAGGATTCAACCAACCAAATAATAGACTCATATAATGGACTAAGACGTATGAATAAATACTCCAGAATCATGGTAAAATATCCAATAGAATATACCAACAAAATCCAAAACAAAAGAAGAAACAAGCAAACAACAGATCACAGAACACTCAATGGAACCAGTATTCCGTGAGAACCAACGGAACACTTAGACGGAACACTGCCCTCCGCCACTCACCTCCGCAAGAAGGAAGCGGATCCCCTCAACGGATCACTCACCTCCGCCAACCACTACCGCCTTACTCTTGCGGAAGACTCTAGCGGGTTACATTGTGCCGCTAGGGTGCACCGCAAGAGAAAATCCCACGCATCACTCCCAGACTCAGCTTAGAATACGAATATTTATTCCAGAATACGAAAATAAGATCATATTACACAGATTGCATCTCCCAGAAGCCAAATAAACATGGAATCCATACCAACAAATGTTCATAAACATCAATATGCAAAGGATCAAGAACACAAGTTCATAAATCCATCCAGCATAGCTCACAAACAACAACAAGGCTAATATCCAAGAAATTTCAGGATTCCAACACACCAAATAACATCATAGATTGAGAGTGTAAAAAAAATAGATTTTAGTGGACATAGTGGTTACCTCTTGAAGCACTCTTCACCCAAGAACTCTTACACCTTTCCACTAAGCTTCACCTTCACCTTGATCATCTTTTTCCCAAAAGATCCCCAAAAGAAAAACATAAGAACTTGCATAAAGATTATGAAAACTACATGATGCAACGAATATTCCTAGATATAGATGCTTACCCAAGCCTCAACAACCCTAAAAGAGCAATCTTGACTTGAATATTTGAAGATGAAATGAAGATCAATCTTTGAAGGGGAAAGGGATGAAAATGGCATGAATAGTAGTAGGGAAGAGAGAGAGTGAAAACCTCTAGAAGAGTTAAGTCTTGAATATATATACTATAATACATATATACATATATGTATATATTAGGGTGGAAGACTTAATAAGGAGTGGGCTCAACTCTTTATATATATATATATATATATATAACAATGTTATGTACAAGATTAATTTATTGGGCCAAGAGATTCATCTCTTAAATAAATAAATACATAGAATAGGAGAAAGCCCATAATATTAGGAATTAAATGTCTTAGAGACAATATATATATACTAGAAATTGGGCCATTATAAAAATACTCTTACTCATAAGAATTGTAAGGATCCAAATTAGAATAAATCCCTTACAAGAATTAAATCAAGAATTGGGCTCTTGATTAAAATAATTAATTCGGGTTCAAGAAATATATATATATATCTATATATGAAATTGGAAGAACTAGCCCAATTAAATTAAATAAATTGCCCGGTGGAAACAATTACCGGTCTCAAGGCTTGAACGAATTTACAGGGTGTTACACTCTACCCCCCTTAAAAGGAGCTTCGTCCCCGAAGCTCATAGCTCACGGGAACTTGAAACGGAACGGTTCAAGGAAACAAAGATTCGACCGAAGATTAAAGAAAAGGATTGCTCAACCAACTTAAGAACATACTACACCACTAACTCCTAACCTCCTAACTTACTCAACCCATGTATAGCATGCAAGAACTAAACTAACTACTCACCTAGATCAAAGGGTTTCTACTACGGAGCTAACACGAGCATGAAAAACTCCCAACTAACCTGGGTGGCCTCCCTGTGATGAACTGCCTGGACCATGGAAAGGATAAGGATGCAGATACTCGGGTGGGACTTTAATGCCCAGCTTGGCCTCGATGAAACCCAGGCGCTGAAAACCGCGATCCACCCTCAAGTCTAGCGAGGTGAACCTCGCCTCCACCATCCGATGCATCTCCTGTAGCTGTAGAAGTACAGGGTCAACTGGCGGTGCTGAAGCCACAGGGTCGTGCTGCTCCTTTCTTCGATGCTCTCGGTCAATCTCATCTTCCGACTCCTCCTCCTCTTCAGACTCCTCCTCAGACTCGTCGCCCTCTCCCTCATCACCAGCCTGCTCAGCCTGCTACGGTGTGACCAACCCTCTCAACCTCTTATGGGGAATGTGGAAGCGCTCTATAAGCTCCCTGCTCTCATCCATTGGCATCCTGCTCAACTCGTGAGCTGTGACATACTCATTCCCTTCCACTTGAAACAACCCACAATACTGTAGACTTGGCGCATTTAAAGTGCTATGAACCGGCTGCCTAGCTAATTCCCCGGTCACATTTACCCTCTTTTTCTGAAAGATCCAACTCAGAACCATCCCATAGGGTCGATTGTGACGCTTGACCGTCTTGCAGAACTCCATATGAGAGATCATCAAACTGGGTAGGTTAAACTTAACTCGGTGCTTCAGAAAGTATGCAAAGGTACATTCCATCCCTGCTACCTCCTTACTGTTGTTCCTGTTTGGTAGCAAGCTCTCCCCTATTAGCAAGGTTAATATCCTTTGCTCGCCAGTCAGATCGTGCTTACTCGGCCTGGCATCAAATGTGATGCCCTCATCTCGCCCCATCATATACCGCAAATAGTCTCGGAAACCCACCTCCTGCGTCTCAATCCACTGGTAACGCTCGTACTGACTCACACCTCCTAACGACAAACTGAGTAACCTAGCAAGCCTTGGAGGGTCAAAGGTAATCTTTACGCCCTTCACTATCGAAGTGAGAACGGGCACTTGGTTGACTTTCTTGACCTTCATATTCTGATAAAACTGATGGACCAAGTTGGGGTAAACTACGTTTTCGATTCGCAGGAATTGTTCCAACAAGCCTTGAAAATTTAGCATGTTTACGAGTTCGGGCGAGAAATGTAATGGGTCAAGAGCTTTACCGTCAATAATGGAGTATTGAATATTCCCTTGACTCCCACCTTCATCAGCTTGGTTTCTTCTTGGCATTGTTGAGGTTGTTTGTGCACTGGACTGCCTGCTGCCGTAGAAATGAACCAGAGGCAGAGAAGAGGTGCACCTGGCGCGATTTGTAGCGATGGATGGCGATCTAGGCTGCTTCGTTAACGGAAGAAATCCACGGAGGTCGCTCGTCCTTTGCACGCTGCTACGGAGAAGAAGAACGGAGGAAATTAAGCCGACAAATGTAACACCCCAATTTTCACCTCTTGGATTTATTACAAAATCTCTAATAACACATCGCGGAAGCATCTAACCAGCAGAAAACTGGGTGTTACCGCCACGCTTAGGTATCTCTCCTATACCCAAACGCTAAGGCTAAACTTACAACATCGAATAACCACATCAATATTCCAACTTAACACATATGGAAATAATCCTTCCAAGGTGTCTATTCTAGGATAGAGTAGTCTTCAACCTCGACTCCCATCCTATTCAGAGCTCATCGGCCACAGGGACCCACGCTAGACTACATCTAATAAAGGACATAATGAAGTGTAGTTAGTGCGACAGCTAAGTAAGGAGATCCATTGTCACTCGAAGGTAAACAAAGGTTTCAAAAACAACATAATATTCAGAAAATGTAAACTTTACCCAACGGTTGCATTCTACCTGCAATCATATTAACAACAAAACAGTACAATACAGTATGTAAGTGACATCAGCACCTAACACTTCCATTTCCGAGAATTTCCATTTAATTCAAAGTGAGAATCACAACACACACACTTTACTATTCAGGACTTACGACAATTTATTCCGCGATCTAGCTATGGGGTAACTAGGTTTTATAATTAGTAAAAACACTCCATAATTCCATAACTCCTTCTCCTCCCAGCGAATAGACTTCGCTCTGCAGTATGAATTAATCATACAAAGACATCTCACATTTCTCTCAGCGAATAGACTTCGCTCTGCAGTATGAATTAATCATACAAAGACATCTCACATTTCTCTCAGCGAATAGACTTCGCTCTGCAGTATGAATTAATCATACAAAGACATCTCACATTTTTCTCAGCGAATAGACTTCACTCTGCAGTATGAATTAATCATACAAAGACATCTCACATTTCTCTCAGCGAATAGACTTCGCTCTGCAGTATGAATTAATCATACAAAGACATCTCACATTTCTCTCAGCGAATAGACTTCGCTCTGCAGTATGAATTAATCATACAAAGACATCTCACTATTCTCTCAACGAATAGACTTCGCTCTGCAGTATGAATTAATCATACAAGGCTCGCACTAATTAGCATATTCACATGACGATTCAAAACAATTATACTTATCCAAATATGTTTCCAAAATACACACATTTGTCAATGGCTTTTCACCACGAAATTTCCAAGTGACAAGAGTCACACTTATTTCTTAAAAACACAATTCTTCTTCCAAATTGATTGTGACATTCCAAAATTTCGTTACTATTTTTATTACAAAATATTTTTGTCAAAATTGTTCCTAACCATTCTTTTTCAGAAAATTTCAGCTTGGCGCAGTCCGAAAGATCGAGCCGGTAAAAATAGTTCCCGAACTCTTTTTCACTTGAAATGTTTATGGTAGAACCCCAACTTATAGTACTTGATGTCCATAAAAAGTTTTGGTCATTTTGATCCGCGAATAAACACAGAAAATTCCATTTTTGCCCTTGGCAGTGTGCTGTCCAGAATTTTTCTCTCTGGACCAGTTTTGGAAAAAAATTCGAAAACCATACTTATACTACTCCGATCATTATGAAATTTTATATGCAGGTTCTACACTTATAGAACTACATGTCTAAAAAAAATAGGATCAAAATACCTTACCAATGTTTCCCAATAAATCTCGGAAGTTACTGCCAGAGACTATCTTTATTTTTTTTTCAATATTTTCACAAGTATAAGCCTATATGGACCTAACACAACATATACATGCATAAAATACTATGAACATGCATATTAAAATTTACCAAAAATCAAAGTATAGCCTTTTGAGCTAACTTGTAGATCCATAAACTTAACACATAATTTTCATATAAAATTTCTAGTCACATGATTTACTAGCATTTGATCACCTTCAAGTGACTAAGCCTACTTAAGGGATTCCTTACCTCTTTAGAAGATTTTAAAACCGTAGAAGTTGAAGATTTCCTCCTTTGAGCCTTTCACCAAAGATCCTAAACAAAAATCACCATAATAACAACATTTTCATGCACCTATAGTTTACACTTAAGTTCTAGGAAGGATTTAACCGAACAAAACCAAAGTCTTACCTATACTAGAGCACTTGAGTTGAAGAGATGCTTAGGGAGTTCTTGATCACAAAGGGAAGACTAAGCTTTTCTTTCTTCTTCTTTTTCCTTATGAATTTCGAAAATGTGTGTGTGTGGGAGATGAGAGAGATGATGATGAGGATGATGATGAGCTTTGCTTAAAGTTTAAGAAACAAGTGCAACATTCCCATACTTCTTATGACACACCATTAATTACCTTCACCATGTGGTAATTAGGAGTGCCACATGTCAACTCCCCATGGTGGCTCTTGAAGAATAAAAATTCACTTTGCCAGTTTGGGGTTAAATCAGATGAAAGTTCGGAGGATCATAACTTAATTCGGGAAAATTCTAACACCAAAATTATTCTAAAAATAATCCCGTCGATAACCACTAAAATTGGGAATTTTTCGGTATCTCGCGAAATATAGGTACGAAGGCCCGTAATAATTTTCTCCTTACAGTCCGTTTAAATTTTCACTTGAACTAACTAGAAGTTCAGGCTTAATCGTATCATGCTTAATAATCCATTCCCTAGGGAAATTCGAACTGTATATACGTCCTTAAAAAATTTTCGGTTCATGACCGGTACGTAGATCGCAGCTTATTAATAATTAGTCTCACGTATAAAAATCCTTCTGAAGTACCGAGAGATCATTTCATAAATATTATAGCCTAAAAAAAATATTTTCGAACCTTAACTTTGTCGGAAAAACCGAGGGGTTACAACAGATCAAAGGGTAGGGTTTTTAATCGGGTGGAAAAGAAAAATGACGCATGTGCCCTTCGATCTTGCGGAACACTTCAACGGAAGTCCTTGCGCCGCTGGTTTGTTATTCCTCTCCTGGCGGAACTACTTCGCGGACGACCCTGCCCCGTCGCTCTCTTCCGCACACACCCACGGATCGCTTCTGCGGAGTGCCCTGCTCCGCTCTCCTCCTCCGCACCGTCGCACTCACTCAAAACGAAATAAAAATGCGATTTTGCGACCTAAGACTAACGAACTAACGCGATCGGATGGTCCAGTCGCCTTGCCACTTGCTCTTTGGTGCGGGTTTGAGCCCGGGTGCGAACAACCCTTGTCTTGACCTCAACTTCTTCACTTCTTCTTTCCTTTTTCTTTGAATTTGCCTTCATGAGCTTCTTGGTTGCGTAACACGGGACCGAATCTTCGAACTTATTACCTAGACGCTACTTAAACTCCCTAACTAACGGAAGGTCACCTAGGGGTCACTTAGAAGTTCAACTATCTACATGCACTTTAAAGAAAAGGCCTTAAAAGCACCTATATGCCATGTAATTAGAGATTAGACTCGGAGATTACCTTCATTAAGCCCATTAGCCTCCGCTTGAGTGCGGCCCATCACGAAGATCTTCCTTTGCTGCGGCCTAGCCTGCTGCCCACGGCCTCCACTCGGCTTGCTTCCTCCGCTGCCCTCGGCCTCCTTGAAGGGTCGGGTCACTGTCGGGGCTCCCTGAGTCGAGTTCGGTCTAGACTGGGACGATCCTCCCTTCCTTGCCGTGCACTCGTAAGCTCTATGTCCCCTCAACCTGCAACTGAAACACTCCACCAGCTGTCCCTCGGAGTCTCTCCCGGGATGATCCCTCCCGCATCTCCTACAGTGGAAGTGCCGTCCTCGGCCCCCATCACTCCTAGGTCCTTGCCCCAAGCCAGAGCGAGATACACCTCCATGGTCGGCACCACTCCTCTGGAAGCCTCCTCCCAGACCGGAGCTCCCAGGTCTATGTCTCTTGGAATTAGATGCTCCAGCTTCTCCCGGCCGCTTAGAGCGGTCCTGCGCTCCTCGCCGAATGGTCAACACGCGGTAATGATCCGCTGCACTACTGTAGGCCTCGCTCAAAGTCTGGAATCTGAACACGACTAGCGCCATACGAGTATCCAAATTCAGCCTAGCTACAAATCTTTCGATCCTGCTTTCTTCAGTAGGGGCCAAAGTCGGGGCAAAGCGAGCTAACTCCAAAAAGCGCTTGTGGTACTCCTGCACAGTCCGCGATCCCTGCTTGAGGTGCAGAAACTCCTCTTGCATGGCCGCCTTCACATGCGCCGGGTAGAAATGAACACGCAACTTATCCTTGAAGGATTCCCACCCAAAGCCCGGCTCCTGTCTCATTGTCGGTCCTCCATGGACCCACCAGAGGTCGGCCTCCTCCTGTAGGTAAAAGCTAGACATCTCCACTTGTCGGCCCGGTGGACACTCCACCACTTCCAGGATCTTATCGAAAGCCCTTATCCACTCCTCGAGGATCACGGGATCCTCCTGCCCTGCGAAGAAGGGTGGGTGCTGCCCTGCCACCCTCCTAACCAGATCCGGCTACCCACACTGGTTATTCTGAACCATCGCGTTCCCCAGGAGCTGTGTGATCTGCGTCAGCTGCTGAAGGTTCTGCATCAGCTGTTCCCCATACGGCACGTCCTGGAAGTCCTCACGTCGACGAGGTGGCACCATGATCACTAACGAGAGAGATAACTACAGAAAGACGGATAGCACTGCGGTCGGCCTTTTCCAAACACGCAAGAAAGAAGGTGAGAACAAGCTCACAACAACTAAACAACAAGCAACCCACATTATAGCAAAGCATAAACAACTAAACGAGTCCTCACCGCGCGTCCTAAAATTCACACATTTTAGGATTCTCAAGCATCCTAATTTCTACTGATCAAGTCCTAGAGTCTCAGATTTCAAACACTAGGATCTCTACTTTAGACCTCAACACAGGCTCTGATACCAACTGTGACACCCCAAAACCTAAGGGGTATCATGCCACATCTAGGCAAGAAAACACGGCCTAGATGCACAGGCTAACCAAAGCTGAACTGCATAGATAATAAATTCTCAAAACATATGCCAAACATCCAATCTAAAACAAGAGTATATAGAATCTCATATTGGCACACAGGCCCAAAACATAAGTCTAAAACATAACAGCCTAGTCTAAGCCTCCTCCTATGGATATATCTCTATCGCGCTCACGCTTAGACTTTATTGGATACCTGGAAAACATACAAGGAACCATTAGCAAAAGACTGCTAAGCAACCACCATTCACACCCGCAAGGAAGTATAGATATATATAAGTTTGTAAATAGGTTTACACACCCATATAGAATATACACACCAATAAACTGTTCTTTGTTTAAATCAGATACTCAACAACAGCAAGCTAAAAGAATATATAAACCAAGACTCCTCCAAATGAAACCAATGTCCAATAACGAATGCATAAGACAACAAGTCCATAAACAATATACCAACTGAATCATAACTCCAACGGAATAATCACAAAGGAACCGATCAAACCGCAACATAACAAGGAACAACAAGATATCAACTGAGATACAACTTAACCGAATAACTACAAAGGAAACTAACGAATACACCATATCAAGGAAGAACTCCCAATTCCAACCTCCAAACCACCATACCATCCCTCATACCAAACACCAACCCAAAAGTTAGTTCACAGGGGTAAGAACCCAATCACAGAGGCAATAAATGCCCAAACACAGGGGTATAAACCCAATCACAGGGACGAAAGTCCAATCACAAGGACGGAAGTCCAATCACATGGACGAAAGTCCAATCACAGAGGCGAAAGCCCAATCACAGAGGCGAAAGCCCAACATAATCAATAATACCACAATTAGCTCACCCACCAACAACCAAGAGATACTCAATGATCCACCACTCCATACTCATACTCAAACTCAGCCCAAGAACCATCACTCAGAGTGTTCATCTCAGATATGAACACAAACCAACTCCCAGATAGTATAATCAAGGATTCAACCAACCAAATAATAGACTCATATAATGGACTAAGAGGTATGAATAAATACTCCAGAATCATGGTAAAATATCCAATGGAATATACCAACAAAATCCAGAACAAAAGAATAAACAAGCAAACAACAGATCACAGAACACTCAATGGAACCAGTATTCCGTGAGAACCAACGGAACACTCAGACGGAACACTGCCCTCCGCCACTCACCTCTGCAAGAAGGAAGCGGATCCCCTCAACGGATCACTCACCTCCGCCAACCACTACCGCCTTACTCTTGCGGAAGACTCTAGCGGGTTACATTGTGCCGCTAGGGTGCACCGCAAGAGAAAATCCCACGCATCACTCCCAGACTCAGCTCAGAATACGAATATTTTTTCCAGAATACGAAAATAAGATCAGATTACACAGATTGCATCTCCCAGAAGCCAAATAAACATGGAATCCATACCAACAAATGTTCATAAACATCAATATGCAAAGGATCAAGAACACAAGTTCATAAATCCATCCAACATAGCTCACAAACAACAACAAGGCTAATATCCAAGAAATTTCAGGATTCCAACACACCAAATAACATCATAGATTGAGAGTGTAAAAAAAATAGATTTTAGTGGACATAGTGGTTACCTCTTGAAGCACTCTTCACCCAAGAACTCTTACACCTTTCCACTAAGCTTCACCTTCACCTTGATCATCTTTTTCCCAAAAGATCCCCAAAAGAAAAATATAAGAACTTGCATAAAGATTATGAAAACTACATGATGCAACGAATATTCCTAGATATAGATGCTTACCCAAGCCTCAACAACCCTAAAAGAGCAATCTTGACTTGAATATTTGAAGATGAAATGAAGATCAATCTTTGAAGGGGAAAGGGATGAAAATGGCGTGAATAGTAGTAGGGAAGAGAGAGAGTGAAAACCTCTAGAAGAGTTAAGTCTTGAATATATATACTATAATACATATATACATATATGTATATATTAGGGTGGAAGACTTAATAAGGAGTGGGCTCAACTGTTTATATATATATATATATATAACAATGTTATGTACAAGATTAATTTATTGGGCCAAGAGATTCATCTCTTAAATAAATAAATACATAGAATAGGAGAAAGCCCATAATATTAGGAATTAAATGTCTTAGAGACAATATATATATACTAGAAATTGGGCCATTATAAAAATACTCTTACTCATAAGAATTGTAAGGATCCAAATTAGAATAAATCCCTTACAAGAATTAAATCAAGAATTGGGCTCTTGATTAAAATAATTAATTCGGGTTCAAGAAATATATATATATATCTATATATGAAATTGGAAGAACTAGCCCAATTAAATTAAATAAATTGCCCGGTGGAAACAATTACCGGTCTCAAGGCTTGAACGAATTTACGGGGTGTTACAGCTATCACAAGACAAAACCAAAATTTCAAAGGAAAAAGAAGCGGCACAAGAAGGTACAATTAATGCTTTTATCCGAAAATTTTTCAATAACAAAGAATGCCGCGAGTTATTTGAGGATGACAATTGTGATACTTTTACTTGCTTAAGCCAAGAATCATCGGCTTGTTTGACTGAGGGTTACCCCAGAAAGAAGGGCGACCCTGGAGCTTTGTTGATTCCTTGTTCTATACAGAACATGGAACCTCAAAATGCTCTTGCCGATCTTGGAGCTTCTATTAATGTTATGTCTTCAAATCTTTTTGAAAAATTGAACTTACGAAGTTTGAAACCGACGAGGCTGACTCTACGTTTAGTTGACGGGACCACACGGTACCCTGAAGGCTTAGCGGAAGATGTTTTAGTAAGAGTAGGAAAATTTCTTGTGCCTGTCGATTTTGTTGTTTGCAAGATGGGTGATAATGAACCCCATGGATCCTTAATTCTTGGAAGACCATTTTTGGCTACTTGTCATGCACTCATAGATGTGAGTTCAGGTGAGATAACCCTGAGATTTAATGGACAAGCCACAAATGATGAGAAGGAAAGAATGAAAGAAGGAACTAATGAATATGTGAGGGCGAAGGTCAAAACAAGAATGAAATCAAAACCGAAGTGGAAAAATGACAAGCTTACATGGAAAAATACGTGGGTACCAAAATGTTTCTTACCCACTACCAAGGAGTATGGTTGATTCTTGAACAAGGTATAATGCGTCTAGCCAATGACGTAAACTGTGGCGCTGCTTGGGAGGCAACCCAAGGTTTTAATAAAATGCTTTTACATTCTTTTTATGTTTTCGTTTTAATGTTTTTGTTACAATCCAATGGTACCGTGTTTTCAAGGACTAACTTGTAGGATTCGAAACTAAAAATTACTTTGGAAAGGCCTAATTCGGGCATAGGTATGAACAGAAAGACCAAAACCGGAAGAAAATAGTGCACCGCGCTGACACGCAGGATCACACGCGTGCAGCCGTGCATGGGAGCAAGGCAGTAAGCCCCCACGCACGCTCACACGCATGCAGCCGTGCATGGGAGCGAGGCAATAAGCTCCCACGCACGCACACACGCGTGTCGCCGGTGTGAAAGGACCCCCACGGAATAAAACCCTCCATTCGGCCTTCCCATGCCATTTTTGTCTTCCAACCCTATTTTTCTTCTCTTCTCCACGCAAGGTATACTCCATACTCAAGGTTTGAACATAGTGTCTTATTTTTACCTTCAAGAAGGATTAAATCATCACCATCAAGGTAATTTCTTATCTTTTAACCATTTATTTTTGAATATCCATGAGTTTGGAAGATCTTGAATGTGAAAATTTATTCTACATTACCTTGCATGATTTTGAATGATTTGAATGTTTAAATTGGTTTATAATGCTTCATAGAACTATCCTTTGATGTTTTCTTTCATTATTGATGATTGCATTGATGGATTGATATTTATATTTGAGCTTCAAGTGTGAACACCATTGTTGAACAAATTGGTTTATTGAATTTCTTGTCCAAATTATGAAATTGATGCTTGAATTGATGAGTAAACTTGTTGTAGAACTATTATATGCCATCAATTTGACTTTCTACATGCTACATTGCCCAAATTGAATTTTCAATTTCAAATCGTAATTTTTGAATTTGGGGAAGAAGATGAAGTTGACTTTTTGAAATTCTTGACTTTTATAGTTGACTTCTTATTTGACTATCAAATTGAATTATCTTATGATGATATTATGCATGTGTGTGATAATGGAATTATATTGTTGATATTCTTATGCTAGAATTGTTCAAATTATAGGGGAAACTATGGCAAAATTTTCGAAAATCCTTAACCCTATATGTTTGAAATCCATTATCTTGACAAGGAATTTTACATGAATGCAATGGTGACTTATTTGAAAGATAATTACTTACAACCAATTACCATGAATGTTAATTTCTAAAATTTGTAGGATGGGACGATCTAAAGAGGTAGCAAAGAAATCTAAGCATGATCACGGAGAATCCAGTAGGTCACGAGCACGACCTCAAGCTGCAGTTTAACAAGCTCCCCAGGAGCGAGGTTCAAGGTCGCTTAGGCACTTGACACCCCTTCAACTGACCTCGGTGGATAATTATAAGAGCAAGCAGCTATCCGTCGGCCGTTACTTTGATGACAATGTTTTAACAGAGTTTGGTTGCCTGAATGAGGTTAATGGACTGATAAGGCACCGTCAACTCCGCCGTCTATTCGAGTGGAGAGGACCTACATTTGCGCCAGTCACGTAGGAATTATTGGCGACATTGGAGATCAGAAAAGAAGTTAATAATGCAAGAGAGTCCATTTCGTTCAGACTGTTTGGCAACCACTATAGCTTGTCAGTTAACACTTTAGATGTTACTCTTGGATTCCACACCGCCGAAAGCATTTCTTTGCCATATTTGAGGGAGTTTAAGGAAGATTTTGATTCAGAAGTTGTTGCTGTTCAATACTGGAAGAGCATAACTAACAATGCACCTTACAATCCATCCAATCTCAAGGCAAATCTCATCACCAGGAATGCTTTGAAGGCTATTAGGTTAGCCTTTGCAGTTAATCTCTCCGGCAGGACCACCAACCGCAACAAAGTCTATAAGCAAGATCTCTTTTATATGTGGTGCATGGAGAATGGAGTAAGCATCAACATAGGAGTACAAGCGAGAAAATGGCTCCAAACCCAACTTAAGCCTAAGGTTCATACTATTTTCATTGGACCTTTTGTTACTAGATTGTGCCAGGGTTTAGGCCTAACAGACCTTCTTATGGGAGAAAAAGATGAAGGTACCATGATTGCTTTCACTGTTGGTGAGTTCTTTGCTATGCATTTGAGGTTGGGAGGTGATGATGCGCCAGACTTCGAAGCTTCTGATGACACTAACGACGATGAAGAGAATGAGGGGGACGAAGCAGCCGCAGCGTAGGAGCAAGGCCCTACTTCAATGGAATGAGAAGCAACGCAGACTTTCCATAGGCAGCTCCATAATGAGCAAATGACTTATTGGCATGACCAGCGCACATGGCAGGAAGGCCAGTTCACTTCTATATCTGCGAGGCAAAACGTTCACAGTGAAGAGCTTATTCGCATGCAAAGAGTAGTGGAGGAGAATGATAGAAGAATTCAAGAGCTTCAGGCTCGATTTGATAGCCAGTTCCACCCTCCCTCCTTCGGCGATCAGTGATGCCTCCCTAGTCCATTCTCAATCCTGACACTTGATTCATGATTTTGAAGTCCAAATGACATTGGTTACATTGGTTGTTTGTCCCACTGAACATTAGGTTCCCTATGTGCGGGGTTCCGCCTTTATTTCTTTTACTTTACTTTGCTTTACTTTATTTTTATCGCTTTACGCTTTTTACATTCCAACTGCTTTACTTTTATGCACTTTAAATATCCGCATTTCTATTTTGAATAATTTTACTTATTTACATGCTTAATTATCTATGTTTATGTTTTACTACTTTTATATTTCTATCAGCTTACAATAATTGAATAGCACTCCGAAAACCCTTTTGTATGTTATGTCTCCATTTCTTATAGAGCATCTATAACGGAAGCAGGCCTATGCTGGAAGCTAAAGTGTGGAAAGAGGGATGCATACTTGGGTTATCCTCTTATCCCTTTTCTAATTTAAGCCCCGTTTTGATCTTTAAAGTGTGGAAATATTTGTTTATATAGCTTTGTGTATGTGTTATGTTTGAGCTTACCATGTTATATAGGATCGTTTGATGCATACCCTATATCCTAGAGCAAATTCCAAAGTGTGGAAAGGGATCTTTTATTTGTCTAATCCTTAGAATCCCTGTTCGTTCCTTTACCCTATATCGTATGGAAACATCGAGGACGATGTTTATTTCAAAGTGTGGAAAGGACGCACTTTGCGCTTATATGCTTAGATTAAGAAAGTTGAAGCTCTTGGGAATGATAAACGGGTGCATTTGCAATTTGAAAAGAGAGTCATTATTTGTGTTATCTAGAGAGAATTTTGGCTAGATGCCCAAAAATTTTTACTCTTGAAATATCTTTGAGAAGGTTACTTTTCGCACCCATGAGAGTGTTTAGAGCCAAAATAAGTTTATATTCTTGCCTGCTTGCATGATGTTCACCTCTTATTTACGTAGGACCTTAGTCAAGGATCTCTCGAAGTGGGAGTGTGCACTTTTTAATTTAAGAAAGATAAAATTAGTGAGGCCCGGAATTGGACTAATTTGGTAGGGCATGGGGCAAAAGGTCAGCCTGTTGGTAAGCTTAATAAGAAAAAAAACCCTTGATCATAAATAGAAAAAGGCATGAGGGGTTGACATGGAGAGAAGTCGAAAAGGCAAAAGGCCAATCACCAAGTTTAAAAATTGAGGAAAGCCAATTCGTTGGGTTGTGTTCAACCATAGTCTTCGGTATGCAAAAAGCTTTATCTGGAGTCGGTTGTTCACATAAAAAGATCCCAAGAATTGAGAAAACAAGAGATGAGGTGAGCCGCTTTGCTAGGATTCGGGTACCCATTGCACTGTGTTCGAAAAAGCATGGAGCTCCATGTGAAGTCGAGTGGCTCGATGACGTTATCCTAGGAAGTGAGAAGAAAAGAGGGACCGCGCTAAGCCAAAAGCGGTGAGTGGTCCATGCCCCTACCCTCATTTATATTTACGTTGGGCTTTGGCGTATAAGGATGGAAAAGTTGATTAGCTAGTGCACATCGTTCCCACTAGCGGGATCGGCTAGAGGCCCTAATTAAATAGAAGGTGAACCAAAACTTCGAAAATGCATGCTTGCGTATGGTGCGAGGAGTGTGATCCTTTATTTTACTTGTTTATCTATGAAAGGTTTTTATTTCCCGAAAATATTTCTTGAGTTGACAACATCTGACCAAAATCCTTTGTAGATAACACAAATGATTTCTCCCGTTTCAACAGTCTTAGACACCCATCATTTTGATTTGCCAAAAGCTTTGTTTTACATGAGAAGATATCCCGGAGACTTATGTGCTTAGATAGTAAATTGTCTTGCTTGAGGGCAAGCAAGAATCAAAGTGTGGAAAATTTGATAAGCCTCCGAGATACCCTTAAATCAAGTACATTTTAGGGTGTTTTGTCACGTTTATAGCATCCTTACATGATGGATTATGCTCATAAATGCTTTAAATTCACTAACCAACACACAAAAGCTACTTTTAGCCTAAAGGAGGTGAAACAGGAGTACCGGGAGCAAATAGGAGCAAAAGTTGAGCTTAAAGAACGAACCAGGCAAGATCGGAGCCCCGGAGGACTCAAGAGGATGGCCACACGCGTGTGAGCATGCGTGGAAATAATCCAGTAGCCTCCCACGCACACTCACACGCGTGTGAGCAGGCGTGGAGACTGCATTGCGCGAAAATTGACTAGGGTTGCTTTTTCGAAGACTATTTAAACCCCTTTGATAGATTTTCAGAGGAGGTTCCCAGAAATTTAGTTTTCCCTTTCCCTAGTTTTTCCTTTGGAGAACTTCCTCCATTTTCTTAGATTTTCATTTCTTAGTTTAGATAAATCTCCATTGTAGCAAGACAACAAGCTTGGATTGAAGGATTACTTCACTCTAGGTGATCTCTATTACATTTCTATTATCTTTTGTTATCTTGTTCTTGGATTAAATTAGCTTTTGTCTTGAATTTCATATCATGAGTGACTAGTTTAATCTAGGGATTTGGATTGTGTGATTGCATGTTGCTAGTGTGATGATCTTATCTCTATTTTGGATCTATATGCTTAGATTGTTGGATTATCTATTCTTGTCTATTGATTGTTGTTTTGATGAGATCTTGTTTGGATTTGGCCAATCTAGATGAGAGATTGAGCTCTTGACTCTTTCATGTCTTTGATTAGAGTTAGGATTTGAAGCTTTGACACAATCATAGTTCCTATGGACTTCTTAAGAATAGTAGGATAGTGTGTAGCTTAAGTGTTTGATAAAATTCCTCTTAGAGCTTTGGATGCTTGAAGGCACTCCTAAGTCAAAGAAGTCTTAGTACACAAAGGTGGAAAAGGACTAAGACAACACACTCTTGAATAGCCAACATCCTAGCATTATCTATCCATTACCTGAGTCACACCAAGATGCAACATACATGAAAACTATCCAATCCCTACCCCTTTTACATATTTGCAAACTCTCTTACTTTACTACTTTCTTGCACACAAACCAAACCTTATGAACTCCTTTCACTCACGATCCACCATTCACCAAACTCGAATCCCTTGCATGACTCAATCAAGTAAACACCCGAACACTTGACACACCTCCACATCCCTCCTTCGAGACCGACACTCGGGGAGTCACTGACTTTCCGTTTTAACACAAATATCTTTTGACATTTCACCCTATCACATACAAGTGTTGTCAGTGTCTATCTAGTCCTCCATAACACTAGATGTCTCTTCTCTGGTGCCTATTCAATCTCCTGTCTCTTCTCCCGTTCCCATTACTTTTGTGGCTCCACAACTTGCTAATGATAATTTTCACGTTTACACTAAGAAAAAGAAAAGATTGGAGTTAGAGCACGGATCACAACCAACATGTGGCCAAGGCATTGATTCAATTTCAAGTCCTCTTAAGGAGAACATGGGTTTGGATAGTGGTGGAGAATTACCCAGTCCTATTATAGATGACTCTAACATGCCAATTGCATTGAGGAAGGGTGTTAGCAGATGTACAAGTCATCCAATTAGGAATTATGTTACTTATGTAGGGTTGTCACCATCTTACAAAGCATTTGTTACTTTTCTTAATCATATTCAAATTCCCAACACAATTCAAGAGGCATTACAAAATCCAGAATGGAAGAAAGTAGTACAAGATGAGATTGATGCACTTGAGAAGAATGGAACATGGACTATTACTGATTTTCCAGTTGGGAAAAAAAGGCATGTGGGTGCAAGTGGATTTTCACCATAAAGTATAAAGCAAATGGATCAATTGAGATATTCAAGGCTCGGTTGGTGGCTAGAGGATTTGCACAATCCTATGAGATAGATTATCAAGAAACTTTTGGTCTGTTGCAAAGCTTAACACTATCAGAATACTTATCTCATTAGTTGTCAACCAAGATTGGTACTTGCAACAATTGAACTAGAAAATGCTTTTCTAAATGGTGACCTTGAAGAGGAAGTCTACATGAAAATCCCACCTGGTTTCAAAGAATGTATGGCAAACAATCAAGTCTGAAAACTCAAGAAGTCCTTGTATGGCCTTAAACAATCCCCCCGAGCCTGGTTTGATAGATTTACAAAGGTGATTGTGAAGCTTGGTTATAAACAATGTTAGTCTGATCATACTATGTTTGTTAAGAAATCTCATACAAGAAAAATTGCAATACTGATAGTCCATGTTAATGATATTATTCTATCTGGGAATGATGTGGAAGAATTACAGAATTTGAAGACTTGTTTATCAAAAGAATTTGAGGTTAAATATTACCTTGGAAATCTAAAATATTTCCTTGGGATTGAAGTGGCTAGATCAAGGCAAGGCATTATTGTTTCTCAAAGGAAATACATTTGAGCTCTTTTCAAGGAAACTGGCATGCTTGGGTGTAAGCCAGTTGATACTCCTATGGACAGTCAAAATAAACTTGGCAGTGAGAGCGAAAGTGCACCTTTATAGGGGGCGATATCAATGACTTGTTGGATGCTTGATTTATCTTTGACACACTTGACTAGATATTTGTTTCGCAGTGAGTGTTGTGAGTCAATTCATGCACAGTCCTATGGAGAGACACATGGAGGTCAGTCTATAGAATTCTTAGATACTTGAAGATGACACCAGGGAAAGGTTTATTTTTCAAAAAGATCAAAAATCGTGACATTGAGATGTACTCAGATGCTAATTAGGCAGGAGACATCATTGATAGATGGTTAGCTTCTAAATATTGTTCTTTTGTTTGGGGTAATCTTGTTACATGTATGAGTAAGAAGCAATCAGTGGTAGCCATAAGCAGTGCAGAAGCTAAGTACAAAGCAGGGACAAGTGAAGGGATTTGGATAAAAAGGGTTCTAGGTGAATTGGGACAAGTGAGTTCATTTCATATTCTAATGATGTGTGACAATCAGGCAGCTATTAGCATAACAAAGAATCCAGTTCATCATGATAGAACTAAACACATTGAAATTGATCGACACTTCATCACAGAGAAGGTGACTTGTGAGACTGTTAAATTGAACTACATTCCTACCAAGCAACAAACTGCAGACATCCTCACGAAGGCTCGACCAAGACCTAACTTTGAAGGCTTAATTTGCAAGATGGGATTACATGATATATATTCCCCCAGCTTGAGGGGGAATGTTGAATAGTAGGGAGTCATAGTTAGGGAATTTATTTTAGGAATAATGGAGAGATTGAGGGTGATTTCAATATCTCCTACAAATCATGCATCTTCTTGATTTTCATTTATAATGTTTAAGGGAAGAATTAAGCTAATTAGTTTTTTCCTTTATTAGAGCATATTGTATATATACTGCTGTAATCACACCATTATCGTAATTAAAAATTTCAGATTTTCTTCATCGAAGACCTACTCTTTTTAACCAATATTCATAAACACAAATTCAAAAAGTTGTGTTAACAAAGTTAGAAGTAGCAAAAGGCAATTACAGAAAGACAAATTGTTATAGCGCAGTATTTTTTGCAATTGCTAATGTTGATTTGCAGCGTTTGTTTTTATTTACCATTCAAGTAGATACTGTAAAAATTTAATCAAATTAAACCAATGAATTTTAATTTGAATTCTAAAACAATTACTGTTTTTCACCTTTATTTTTCAAGTTAAAATGAACTAAATTTGATTCATGATTATTAAAATGTGTCACATATATTTAAGCTTAACTTGTGTAACTTTTAATCCTAAAACAGAGATTAAAATGGACACACTACAATTTTAATTGTTGGGGATTAAAAATCAGCTTGGTTGGCGTGAGTGGCCGTGTACTCTTGTTCTTTAAGAGAGATAGGAAGTTCGAACATCCTCTTGTATGAAAAAATCAATCTGGTCAGCACTTTGCTCTTTAATTTTGAAAGACCAAAAATGAAATTATATCAAGTAAAATAGTAGTCACGGAATTTTTTCAATTTTGATCCGATGACATCTAATGAAGGCTGTAATAGTCAATACACTGGGGTTCGAACTACTTTCTCAATCTATTGAAGCACAAAGAGCCCACACTGGGTTCAAATTTGAGACTTCTTATTTGAGAAGTCACAACTATGACGCTCAACCACAAGACCTTTGGCATAAAATATTGACTCTAGTCACACCTGAAGGACAAATTTTCCTTTTAAAGAAAGGGTGATAGTCGTACACTTAAATAGATACTTCTAGAAGTTAAAAATTATAATGGTATATTTGGTTTATGAATAGGTCAGAAATGGAATAACATTTATTCGAATGACCTATTTTATTGTTTGTTTAGTGCATTTTGTCATGAGAATAACATTCTTAGGAATGAACTATTACCTTTGCGAAAGGAATAGCCCTTCCTAGGAGTGGCTTTGGTATTAGCTATTCCCATGCTCTTGGGAATAGTTTTTATATTACAAATATCAAAAATATCCTTTGCACATTATTTAATATTTATATTTAATAAATATAATGTATTATATAAATGTATATATTTAATTAATTATAATTTTTATCTATCAATAAATATATATTTAAATAAATTATATATACATACATACATACATACACACACACACAAATAATAATAATAATAATAATAATAATAATAATAACAACAATAACAACAACAACAACAACAATAATAACAACAACAACAACAACCACCTTCAATATATCATAATAATAATAATAATAATAATAATAATTATTATTATTATTATTATTATTATTATTATTATTATTATTTTGTATAAGGGTATTTATGTCTTTAAAACCTATTCTATTTCTATTACTTTAACCAACCAAACACTGGAATACAATTCTAAAAGTCTATTCCTTCGGTGAACCAAACAATATTGTACAATTCTTGTTCTATTCCTTACCTATTCTATTCCTTGTAGAATAGTGTTCTTATTCCCTCCAAATTCATTCTGTGAACGAAACGTGCTGTAATAGAAAATTTCAAAATAATGATGAATGGTAAAACCAAAGTACAAAAAAATTAAAAAAAAAATTAAAAAAAAAAAATAAGTACCAAAATTTTCACATTTAATGACAACACAAGTTGTCAACAGAACTATCAATTTTGGCCACTAATAAAATTAGTGACCAATTTTTAAAGTCATCACCTGCTGTCACTATGTCATCCGACGACTTTTGAAAAGTAGTCACAATTACTCAAGACTTTTATGACAACAAATATGATGTCACAATAAATTTAAATTTTGTGACTATATATGTTATTGCAAAAATAAAAAAAAAATGATCAGTTACAGCGCAACTAAAATCGTTGCTATTAATCAATTTATTCTTACAACACTTTCGTCACAATCATTGTACTTATTTGTGAGAATTGTTGTTGACCCAAAAATGGTCAGTAACCTAAAAAGTGATAACAGATAATTACTTTATTGTGACAACAATCATGCTAACAAATGTTGTATTTGTTCGTGACAAAAGAAGTTACTGAAACAATTATTAGTGTTCAATAAAGTCGTAATAACAATTCAATTTTTTGTAACTATCATCTTTGCCACTAATATCTTTAAAAATATTGACAACATATTTGTCAGTAAAATACTAAAAGTATTTCACGTTTCTTTGAAGCTTC
Source organism: Ipomoea triloba (assembly GCF_003576645.1). Lineage (NCBI taxonomy): Eukaryota > Viridiplantae > Streptophyta > Magnoliopsida > Solanales > Convolvulaceae > Ipomoea > Ipomoea triloba. The sequence goes on from NC_044928.1 coordinate 4,101,211, forward strand.
TATTTTTGCTTGAAGAAGAATCTTCTCATGGATATTCGAAGTTATTCCCTTAAACAACATGCATAGTTTGACTTTCTTTTTAATTTAATGTCAAATCAAAATGCTCAACAAGTGGTAGAGGTACAACTGAGATCTTTTCTTTATTTTGATCTCCCTCTTCTTGAAGTTTTTTTTTAAATTTTTGAAAAGCCTCTTCTTGAAGTTTATTTTGCAAATAATAAATAGATATTAATAATTGATCGAGTAAATTAATTTAATAAATATCACAACATTTATTTGACTATAATTTTCATAGCATGATTTCCTTTATATTCTGAACAGTCCAAGTTTCATTAGACTTTTTTCTTGATGTTTTTCAAACTTTAACAATTGTAACATTAGAATCTTTGTGTTTCTGTAAAATAAAGAATAAAGACAAAAAAAATAATTAATTGAAAATTTTGTTGATAAAATAACCTGAATTCAATTTTGAGTAAAGAAAATTTTACTATACCATTTAATTTATGTAGAAAAGTTATACACACCTAACACTATTCATTGGCAAATAATAATTTATAAAGATAAAGCGAGAAAATGATTTTAAAAAAAGGTGTACTTTGCTTCCAAATGATTACATGGCTTAGTGGCTAAAACATGATTTGTATAATAGTTAGGGTTTATTTTGTGTACACTTTCGGATAGTGAACATAAGTTTCTCTTGTCAAAATTTATAAATTAAGCCCGTATGGGCAGTTCAGTTGGTCACCGGGGTGAAGTTTGGGAAGAAAGATCAGTGATCGAGTCTCACCAGCCACAGTGTGGAGCAACCTCTCAAAGTGAAGGGAACTCCTTATGCGCAGTAAACAAAAGTCTAACATCTGTGTACAGTTGAGTTACCATGATTTACATCTTTTCAGATGCTTTCAGTCGGGCCAGGGTGAGAGGGTTACGTATCAAACGTTATTGGGTAAAAAACTTTCGTGTTTCCAAATCCTCGATCAGATAGTTTCGTGAGGGTTTAAGTGTGCATTTATTGGCAGTCAAGTTGAGGCTTTTATTGCTTCTGAAGCTATCGAATATTAATGACGTTAGCTGGTTAGAGGTGGGACTGTGGGAGTAGCTTTAAATTTGGATACAAATATATGGTGTGGATAATGAATGCTTTGCTACTGTTGCATCCATCACGGACAATGACCGGGCTTTGAACTGTTGTGTATGCCCAGTTGCCCACGTTATCAGATTTATATAAAATTATTATTCATATGGAACTAATTTAATTTATTCAATGACACTTTATAAATTCATTACTTGTCTTTGTCCATTAGAGTTAACTAGACGAAATTTGTAACATAGCACTAAATATGACAACGTTGTAAATTAATGCTCAAAGTCATACAGAGAAGAAGAGATTGAAAGGAGAGAAAATATTGATTTTATTCATTCATTCATTTCTACATATTAATTAAAACAATATATATATATAGGCGCACTACCGTGCGAACTACCGCCCAAGTAGGAAATGAGAACGCTCCACTGCCATCCACGTGTCCAGATCAACGAATCAGATGCAATTTTTAAAAAATGACGCGCTGGTATTTTCGTAAATAACTGGAACTTTGGTGCACCTAGTTTCACTTACAAGTGCACCTAATTTCACTTACAAGTGCGCCTATTTTCGCACCTATTTTCACTTACAAGTGCAAGTAATTTCCCTTGTTAATATTCATGAACCTATTTTCGCAAATATTTTCACTTACAAATGCAAGTAATTTACATTGTTAATATTCATGCACCCAGTGCACCTAGTTATAACATTAGGTGCACCTAGTTATAATATTAGGTGCATTTAGTATTGATGCTCGGTGTACAATTCATTTGCACCTGTTGATATGCACAAATGATGAGTGTAAAAAGGGTGTAATGTCGTTCCGCTGAGGATTGGGGTTATGGCACGTAATTGTGTGAATTACCAGGCACTAGATATATGAATTACTAGAATCCAAGCAACAAAGACTGAATGGTGTAAAAGAAAGCAATTGATTAAGGTGTAAACCGTATGATAAAAGTATGGGCCAGATTAGGGGATTGTAACCTTGATGTTCTAACAAACTCAGGATTAGGGAAAGAATAATTAACCAAGGGATATATGGGCAATGCACAAAAGAATTCTACTCAGCTACTTTCGTAATCAATAAGAGAATTAGGCTAAGATTGCCCCACTGTCGTGATGCATCAATCATAACCTTAAGCACCTAAGCATTGTAAGCCCCCAAAATTACCTCTACTTTCATAGCAGAAAAATTAGGTTGAAATTGGTAAGGCTCGAGGTATCCATCCAACTGTCGTTGTAATGAATCCCTCTCCTAGACTAGCAATTAATTCTGGCCACAAACCAATAACTAGTGCAAAGAAATTCCCAAATCAACATAAACCCTAGATAAAAGATTCAATCCCTTTATGCATGTAACACCCCAATTTTCAACTCTTACATTTATTACAAAATCCGTAATAAAACGCTACGGAAGCTTACATCATATCAACAGAAAATCGGGTGCTACCGCCACACCTAGAGTGAATTCTATCACCTCTTTGACAAACTCCACTCTAAGTGCACAGGCTAAACTTACAACATTAATAACAATCCCTGTCTACATCAAAGAGTAGACCTCAACCTGTACTTCCCTTCTATTCCGAGCTCATCGGCTACAGGGGCCCACACTAATCTGCAACTGATAAGAAACACATTGAAGTGCAGTTAGCGCGACGGCTAAGTAAGGATATCCATGGGTTATCCAAAACTAAATAAAGGTTTTGTAAAACTTGATTACATCAACACCCTATCCTTACTCATCGGCCGAGGTTCTACCTGCAACCTTTACGAATAGCAATTTATACACATAATAGGCAACAATTTCAATATCATCTTAATCATTTTCCCTCTAGACGAGGTCATATAATAGTCATTTGCCTACTCAGATCATATAATGCTAAACATTTAAGCATATAAGCAGAAAAAGGGAAAACACAAATCCCATATTTGTTCTCAAACATATTCTTTGAAAAATCTTTCCTCAAAGGACATTCTCCTCACTTTTCACCATCTCCTTTCCGTAGCTACAGCGTAACTACATTTTCATACAAAATTTCCACTTAGTTTCTTTATAGAAAGCGTGAGGCCTTTGGAGTATTCACTTAACTCCTTCCCTGACCACTTGGATCATCGAACTCGGGTTCAGTGGTCATCACCCGGTCTAACACTGATCCCCTGGACGTAAGGTTCGTTAAAATGATCCCTAGCTGGCCCTACTAGGTCCATAAAAACGACACCTACCCGGACTTCTCAGAGTAACTATACTTTAAGTGTGCACACCCCCGCAGGAATACCTCATCCAAACGAGTTATATAGTACCCGGCGAATAGACTTCGCACCTTCAGTATGAATGATCATACTACATACAACAACCTTGGGCAAGGGCACTTTAAGCCACCCGAAGGCTAATCAAGGTCCTCCTCAACTTTACTAGAAACCAAGGGTTTGAAAACCATTTTCCTTCCTTTCTCATCCTCCTTGAGTCAAAATCACTTTTTTTTTTTGGACATGTTCCACGAAATCAAGTCCCCCTTTTTAAATCGATCACCATTCTCAAAATAGTTCAAAGTCTTGTTTCTCAAATCATTTTCCATCATCACCACACATATGTATATATGCATTCAACATAACATTTTCCACATATGCATATTCACATAAAGTACACATACTATATGTATATATATACACGTTAAGTATATATACACTGCACATACATGCTTTATAATATACATAATACAACATTTTGTACATACATTACACACACATTATAATATACATAGCATGCTTAACTTAAATATTTAGGCACATTAACAACCACCTCATACCATATATAATATGTATATATTACTTATATATATACATATATATGTTACACTACACATACTATATATATAGAGATACAACCTTCATTTAATTATACATATATACTCATATATGTACATATATACATATATATATAGTTTAAACACACACACATCACACGTGTTATATATATATATATTATAATACAATACACACATAAATATATATACTACACGTATATACATAGGTTTCATATACATAATACCACTTCCTTATAAGAAAATTTCAGCTAGCGCAGTCTGAAAGATTGAGC
>NC_044928.1:4106238-4126199 GCF_003576645.1 Ipomoea triloba
CTCTCTCTCTCTCTCTCTCTCTCTCTCTCTCTCTCTCTCTCTCTCTCTGTCTCTCTCTCGGAAATGGGAATGAGGAATACGAAATGGGAAAGGGGATGAAGAGTTGAAGAAATGGGATTCTTATCCCTATCATATACATATATATTACGTAATATCATATATATANATGAAGAGTTGAAGAAATGGGATTCTTATCCCTATCATATACATATATATTACGTAATATCATATATATATATATAATAATAATAATAATAATAATAATAATAATAATAATAATAATATTAATAATAATTAAATATGTGGATGATTATCCACACTTATATATATAATAATAATATTAATGATGATAATAAAATAATGTATGTGGAATACTTATCCACAATTATATATATAATAATAATAATATATCTTCCAACTTATCAGTTGGGGTCCAAACAGATGAAGTTTCGGTGGAAAATAATCCAGATAGAAGAATTTCCGAAACTAAAAATTTATTCCAGTCTAGAACTCAAAATTGGGCTAGGTTCGGTACACCGCGAAATTTCGCGATGTACGATCACAAATAAATTTTAGCTGCTATGGGCTAATCTAATTAAATAGGAAAAATCCAGAATAATAGTATGATGTCTAAAAATCCATTTCCTAGGAAAAACGGGTCCGAATAGTAGTTCCTAAAATTTTTACGGTTCGTGACCGGTACGTAGGTTCGCAGCTTAATAACAACTATACTCACTTATAAAAATTCTTTTGAAATATCTGAAGATCATAACTTAGGAATGTCAACGCCTTAGGATAATGTTAATAAAATACGGGGTATTACAATGCAATTAATCATAAATCGAACATCAAGATTAACAATGGATCCCTAATCCAAACCCATAAGCGAATTACTCACGCATGATGGAATTAAACAAAGCAAAATAATAAATAACCATAAACATTGCAAGAAATATAAAGGGAAGAGAAACTTAACTGATAAAGAACAAATCCAACTTCAATCCAAGATTCCAAGCTTGAAAGTAAATAATCTAATGTAAAACTAATCTAAACTATGCTAGGAAAATATAAAGAGAATAAACTAAAACTAGCTAGGGTTCAGAACTCTGTAAGGGAACCTCCTTTAATTGTTGAGAATAGGTAGAATATATAGGAGATAGATGGGCCTTGGCCCATTAGGCAACTTCCAATTCTTTTCCAACTTGTATTCTTGTTTCCTTTCTTCCTTGTAATTCCCTTTTCTTCCAGAACTTGTCCAAAATGCTCCACAATTCTTCCTTTGTTGTTTCTTGTAGATAATTCAACACTTGGACAATATAACACACAAACAATTCCCAATTTCACTAGGATAAAGATAATAAGCATCAAAACAACTAAAATAAGGGGTGAATTATTGTACAAAATAGTAGATATCACATGTAATACATTTTACTTGCATACATTTTACTTGCACTTGTGCAACTAATTTACTTTGTTAACATTCATGCACCTGAGTGCAACCTAGATGCACCTAGTTATAATATTAGGTGCACCTAGTTATAACATTAGGTGCACCTAGTATTGATGACTATTCAATTTGTATCACATTTGGTCCTTGACTATTAATATTTTCAAGAGTAAATACCCAAAATAGTCCCCCGACTATAGCATAATTCACAAATTGATCATTGACTATTGATTCAATCCAATTAAGTCCTCAACTATTCAAAATTTACCCAATTAGGTCCTCCGTCAATTCTTCCGTTTAAAGTCTGTCAACTTTGAGGTCAAAAGAGTAATTTCAATGTCCAAAACACCCTGCTACCTCGCTGCTCTCCCACTCCCCCTCTTTCACCACCTCTGCCATGTCACCCACCTCTTTCTTAACCCAAACTAAGATTCTCAAGACTGGGTCTGGGTTTGGATTAGTCAAAAACCAGATCAAACTCAAGCTTTCTTCTTCTTCTTCCTTTTTTTCTTCACTCTCCCTTAAGAACAAAACCAAGCTTCTCAAACCCACTTCAGACTCTTCTAAGGTTTCCCAAAAGAATCAATTCAAGAAGCTGAATTCTACTTCCAATTTATTGAAATTGAAAGCCTCAAATTCAACCAAAACCACCAAGAAATCCTCAGATCTAACCAAGCTTAGCTCCTCTTTTTCCAAGAACAAAANATGAAGAGTTGAAGAAATGGGATTCTTATCCCTATCATATACATATATATTACGTAATATCATATATATATATATAATAATAATAATAATAATAATAATAATAATAATAATAATAATATTAATAATAATTAAATATGTGGATGATTATCCACACTTATATATATAATAATAATATTAATGATGATAATAAAATAATGTATGTGGAATACTTATCCACAATTATATATATAATAATAATAATATATCTTCCAACTTATCAGTTGGGGTCCAAACAGATGAAGTTTCGGTGGAAAATAATCCAGATAGAAGAATTTCCGAAACTAAAAATTTATTCCAGTCTAGAACTCAAAATTGGGCTAGGTTCGGTACACCGCGAAATTTCGCGATGTACGATCACAAATAAATTTTAGCTGCTATGGGCTAATCTAATTAAATAGGAAAAATCCAGAATAATAGTATGATGTCTAAAAATCCATTTCCTAGGAAAAACGGGTCCGAATAGTAGTTCCTAAAATTTTTACGGTTCGTGACCGGTACGTAGGTTCGCAGCTTAATAACAACTATACTCACTTATAAAAATTCTTTTGAAATATCTGAAGATCATAACTTAGGAATGTCAACGCCTTAGGATAATGTTAATAAAATACGGGGTATTACAATGCAATTAATCATAAATCGAACATCAAGATTAACAATGGATCCCTAATCCAAACCCATAAGCGAATTACTCACGCATGATGGAATTAAACAAAGCAAAATAATAAATAACCATAAACATTGCAAGAAATATAAAGGGAAGAGAAACTTAACTGATAAAGAACAAATCCAACTTCAATCCAAGATTCCAAGCTTGAAAGTAAATAATCTAATGTAAAACTAATCTAAACTATGCTAGGAAAATATAAAGAGAATAAACTAAAACTAGCTAGGGTTCAGAACTCTGTAAGGGAACCTCCTTTAATTGTTGAGAATAGGTAGAATATATAGGAGATAGATGGGCCTTGGCCCATTAGGCAACTTCCAATTCTTTTCCAACTTGTATTCTTGTTTCCTTTCTTCCTTGTAATTCCCTTTTCTTCCAGAACTTGTCCAAAATGCTCCACAATTCTTCCTTTGTTGTTTCTTGTAGATAATTCAACACTTGGACAATATAACACACAAACAATTCCCAATTTCACTAGGATAAAGATAATAAGCATCAAAACAACTAAAATAAGGGGTGAATTATTGTACAAAATAGTAGATATCACATGTAATACATTTTACTTGCATACATTTTACTTGCACTTGTGCAACTAATTTACTTTGTTAACATTCATGCACCTGAGTGCAACCTAGATGCACCTAGTTATAATATTAGGTGCACCTAGTTATAACATTAGGTGCACCTAGTATTGATGACTATTCAATTTGTATCACATTTGGTCCTTGACTATTAATATTTTCAAGAGTAAATACCCAAAATAGTCCCCCGACTATAGCATAATTCACAAATTGATCATTGACTATTGATTCAATCCAATTAAGTCCTCAACTATTCAAAATTTACCCAATTAGGTCCTCCGTCAATTCTTCCGTTTAAAGTCTGTCAACTTTGAGGTCAAAAGAGTAATTTCAATGTCCAAAACACCCTGCTACCTCGCTGCTCTCCCACTCCCCCTCTTTCACCACCTCTGCCATGTCACCCACCTCTTTCTTAACCCAAACTAAGATTCTCAAGACTGGGTCTGGGTTTGGATTAGTCAAAAACCAGATCAAACTCAAGCTTTCTTCTTCTTCTTCCTTTTTTTCTTCACTCTCCCTTAAGAACAAAACCAAGCTTCTCAAACCCACTTCAGACTCTTCTAAGGTTTCCCAAAAGAATCAATTCAAGAAGCTGAATTCTACTTCCAATTTATTGAAATTGAAAGCCTCAAATTCAACCAAAACCACCAAGAAATCCTCAGATCTAACCAAGCTTAGCTCCTCTTTTTCCAAGAACAAAACCAACAATGCTGCTGCTCAAGCAAAAGAACAGCCCAAACTCCAAGAACCCAAATCGCAATCCACCAAGAAAATCTCCCCCTGTGGCACAAAACCATACTGGATTGACGATGAACAAGACGACTTGATTTCCGAGTTCAGAGACATACCTCTCATCTCCTTTGCCTTCATCTTCATCCCTCTCATCCTCGTCTCCCTCATCAGCCTATTTCTCCCTCCAAAAACTCCTCATTTTCGTCCAGATTTACCTCTCCATTTACTTCTCCATTCCCTGCCTCTCCTCGCTGGTCACCAGGCTCGAGCCGCTCAAGTTTTTCTACGCTATGTCGCAATCCACCTACGTGGGATCGAGGTGGTTTTGGAGGTTGAGCAAATCTGATAGTAGATTCAATTCACTTTTTTTTTTCTTCTTTGCTCAATCTTTGCACTGATAGTAGATTCAATTCGCTGGTCGGCGATGGAGTCAAATTACGGATAGTTTAATTTTAGGGAGACAAATAATAGAACGACGACGTATTTATATCTTAATTTTAGGGATAGATTACTGTATAACTGAGGAGCTTATGAAATTACTCTTTTGACCTCAAAGTTGACAGGCTTTAAACTGAAGAATTGACGGAGGACCTAATTGGGTAAATTTTGAATAGTTGAGGACTTAATTGGATTGAATCAATAGTCAAGGATCAATTTGTGAATTATGCTATAGTCGGGGGACTATTTTGGGTATTTACTCTTTTTTCAAATTAGGTGCATGACTATTCATTTTGTATCACATTTGGTCTTGCCGTTAAATTTTTCGGCCAAATTTTCGGCGAAGTCACCGGTGACCGACTAATTTATTTAATTTTTATTTTAAAAATTATTTTAATACTCCGTAACTTTTAAATAAAAAAAACTTTAAAAAAAAAATAGAAAACGCAAGTCACCCCCGATGACCTCGCCGAAAATTTGGCCGGAAAATTTAACGGCAGGACCAAATGTGATACAAAATGAATAGTCATGCACCTAATTTGAAAATGTTAATAGTCAAGGACCAAAAGTGATACAAATTGAATAATAGTTATAGACCTAATTTGAAATTTTTAATAGTCAAGGACCAAAATTGATACATGTATTATAGTTGAGGGACTAAAAATGATATTTTCTCTTAATTAAATTCTCAAATTTCTTTTTGTTATAGAAAAATTAATTGAAACAATCCTTCGACTATACTAATTATACTGGTTTGATTCTCGATTTCTAATTAATTTTGACCAATACTGTACTTGCCTATCCAATATTTACCTCTTTATGCCTTTTAGGCTTCTAGCACATTAAGTCATCTAATCCAGTTAATATCCTATTTAGTCAGCGATTATAGTGATTTTTTTCAATTTAGTCATAAAAGTCTTTTTGTACTTAATTAGGTCATCAACTTCGATGGTTTTACCTGATTGAGTCCTCTATAACTATAACTTGATAATTTTCCCTCTATTGATACCGAATTTAGTCTTTGACTATAGTGATTTTATCCAAATCAATCCTCAACTATAGTGGTTAATACTCAATTTAGTTCTCAACTATAATGAGTTTTTTCGATTTAAATATTGATCTTAGCAGCCAATTCAATGACTCAATTACGTAAAACAATCAAAGTCGACGATTCAATTAAGAACAAAAATACATTTAAAACTAAATAGAGAAAATTAACTATAATCGAGAACTAAATTGAGTATTAACTCCATTCCAATCAGGGACGAAAATGAGGACAATAAGGTAGTTCCCAAGCATTCACACCCACTCTTCTTCAAGGAATGATATGTAGTAATCAAAATGCTCATTACTTTAATTTGGTCAAAATCAAGCTACATCTCTCAAGCCCTTTCTTATCTTTGCTACTAACCCTACGGATTACTCCAATCTCTTGCTTTTCAACATTGCAAACAATTCGAGACTTGTGGATAATCCCACAACTTTCCATGCATTTATACTTTTCTATGCTATTTGAAATGTGAAAGGTGGAATAGGTGTTATACTGTTATATGTTATTTATGTGGATGGAGACCATTTGCCTAACTCTTTGTCTCATATGAATTTATTATTATTGCGTGTGTGTTGAAAATAGGGACCATTTTCTTCTCTCGAAATGTTGAATCTCTAACATCAAAAGTCTCTCATACTCTGATCCTACCAAACATTTGAGAGGATAAAAACTATAGTGACTCAATGACTCAACAAATGAACATGCAGGCACCATTTTTGTTCGGTTTAGCGATGCTTTTATGCATTATGTGTACGTTTTTGGTGTCTTGTTTGTATCTAACATGGGGACCTATGTCCTTGCTTTCTTAATAAAGGTATAAGGCTACATTACTTGTCTTTGTTGTCATGCCCTGTTGTTTGTAAATGTATATGTACTTTGGGTAGTAACGTTGTATTTTAAAGTACAATTTAAACTAAATTTTTTTTTTACAAAAAATTTAAGCTAAATTTATAAAAATGTAAAAGTTCACGTGTACAGCGTGTGAATGTTCAATCATATATGGGGACCGGTCACTTGAAGAAATGCATTTTTTTTTTTTTGATTAAACTTGAAGAAAAGCTTTGAATGTCATTTGTTGACTTTAATGTGATAACTGATTATTCTATTTTCCTGAACACTAGTAATTCAATCGTGTAATGGATGGAATATATTATATATTTATAAATATTAAAAAATAAATTTCTTAAAAATAAAACATCAAAATCAAAATTTAAACTGTTTACAAACTTTCACCCGTGCGATGTACGGAATGGATTTGCTATAATATATTAAGAATATTTGGATCGATATATATAATTATATAAATTATAACATCAAATATTATATAGTGCAATTGAAGATATATTTTTTGGATCGATTATGTTTTCTGATGTTATCATTGTTTGAATTCCAGCAAATAATTGCTTAATTAATAGCTAATGTGTAGATGTATGCATGCGGTATTGGAACTTTAGAGATTTTATATATCATTGTTTAGGATTTTTATAAATTGGACAAATAACATAAAATGACATTTTAGTTGCTATATTCACTACAAGAAAATTGTCCATTCGTGACAAGTAAAACCGTCACTAAAAGTTCAAAAACCATCATAAAAGACTTTTAATGACGGGAAATTTACCATCGCGACCCGTCGATATAGCTTCCGAGGATAAAAGCAATTAATGACGGGATATGATACTGTCATTAGTGAGCATATAGTGATAGTATATTTACCGTCACTAAAAAGTTCTTTCTGTGACAGAATCCCGTCATTAATACAATTATTCATTATTATAAATTCCTCTCATATATTCTTTTAATGATGGAAAATCCCGTCATTAATATTACTATTTACTAACAAAATTTTCTCACATTATATTAAATTTTGCCCGTCACTAAATGTTATATTTTATTGTCAAATATTAATTTTTTAATTTTAATTTGTATATATTATTGTTGCTCATTAAATATTAATTTTTGTAATACATTTTTTATCATCGAAATTATATTGTAATTATAGATATTGTATTAGTGCAATTTATAATATTAACAATAATGTATTAAAAAAAACAATAATGCAATCAAAGTAAACTCATCAATATATTAAAAGACTTCATATTCACCTGCCAAAATGAAATTTTCACAAAACTTTGTAAAGACTTAGGCAAAGAAACTCATTATAGCTAACAAATAGCCATAGTAATGTATCCATTGCCTAATTTAAAAGGTGAGACTGTACAAATGAACATTTTTAGTTTAGACAAAAACAACCCCAAAGCAAAAATGTCCAATCTACTTCATACAAAAAAAACATGTACTTTCGATGCGGTGTTAGGTACGCCATTTTTCATCAATAGCTTTGCCACCTGATAAATAAAAATAGCCAACGAGGATATACTCAGTATAATTGAATAAATAATAATTTGCAATTGTGAGCTATTGATGTATGTATATATACATGCCACTATGCATATCAAACTTATGCATTCAAGGATAGATTTAATATGATCTCCTCATAGCATAGATTTCATGGCATCTGTTGTATTCATATTTAAAAAATTATCACTTCTAATGATTACACATAAGATAGATACTTTTCTAATAAAAGTATCTTTGGCCTGTTTTGTTTGCTTATTAATTTATTTACAAGTGTTGGTATACATGAAATCAATGATAAAGGTATCAACAAGTTTTGCTGCTTTTCTTTTTTCTTTTTTTTCATTCTTCCCAGGAATATGGTCTTCACAAACTTCTCAAAATCACATATTTCTTTAAAAGAAACACACACACACACACACACACACACACACACATATATATATATATATACGAGATTGAAATGTAGTTCATCAATCACTTCCTAATGCAATTGCTAAACTATATATAGTCCATGAGACAACTTAATGACATGAAGCTAGTTCATCAATCACTCCCTAATGCAATTGCTAAACTATATATAGTCCATGAGAGTATGAGACAACTTAATGACATGAAGCTAGTTCCAACACGTACAATATAACAATACCAATTTTAAACTAAAGCATCAATATTCAAAGCAAAGGAAAAATAAATTTCATATCAATATACACAAATGAAGTCAACTTACATCATCCAAGAGCACATTGTTGCTATAATAATAAGTAGAAGTTACTTTGACAGATTTGTAATATGCTGGAACGCTTCTCAAGGATTCAAACCTAAACATAACCAAAACACATTTGGATTAAAATATTCAACTGAAAGTAGCAAAGTGAAAAAAGTTATTCTTGACCAATTAAAAAGGCAGTAATGTACTGTTTCAGAATAAACTTTGTCCGATCTTCCTCAAACATAAGCTCATAAGATTTGATCTCATCTTCTGTTGGGATATATTCCAAAGAGGGGTTATATGACTCCTCATGACATGAAACAACACTTAGGTAAGACAGCTAATGCTCTCCCTTACTCCCTTTGAAAGGTGAAATGCCAAGGATATTTATTTAGGCAGAGTTGTAAACCTGGCAGCTTAGGCTTTGGAGCAGGTATATAAGATAACCCTTGTCTTTCCATAGCAGTCAAATCATCTCCCCACAAAAGATAGAAGTTTGGTTCTTCTTTTGGCTTCTCATCAAATTTTATTATCCCCTTTCTTATTGCACGTACATACTTAACAACCTTGATCCAGATGACAAATTAATTATAGGCCTATAATCACAGTGAAATTTGGCAACAATAAATATGTTAAAGGCATCATGTCAGTAGTTCACATTTTCTATTTAACCATCAGAGTTACTCCCTTTGTCCATCAAAAATTGTCTTCATTCCTAAATAGGGATGCCCCACAAGTTTGTTACTATCCTAAATACAACAACATTTATTACTTCATTACCGAAAAAAACCCTTTAAAAACCTTCTACTGCATTTATTATAAGAAAAAAAAAATCACAAGTAAATTTACTATGGGAAAAAATAAAAATATATCACTTAGTCACATTAAATATAATACCCTAAATCAATGTGTATGGTCAAACATGACAATATATATGGAACAGAGGAGTACACTATACTTCATCACCCCAACCTATATAAATAGGATTGCCCCCATTCACATGCAAATGGAAGATTTAGGAGAGGTAAAGATTTTTATGCAAAAAAAAACTGCTGGTTCAAAGATAAGTAACTACAAATACTTATTTGTAGATAGTTGCAGTACATCATCATCAGTTAACAAAGGCCATTTTGTTATCTACACAGCTGACCAAAAGCAGTTTGTTATTCCCTTATTTTTTCTTGACAACCAAATCATGAGACAAATGTTGGAAATGTCCACTGAGAGCAGTTAATAAAAAGTAAATGCTTTTGAAACAAATTTGTAGCTAAATAGACAGCGTGAGTAAAGGAAAGGATTGCTACTGGAACCAACTAAACATAGCTCAGAACCCTATTAATTAAAATTTAAAACACTATCATTTTAATTTTCCTTTAGATGGGATCATATAATTATTTGGATAATTATTGATTTGAGTTGTAGATAATGGCACTAAAGAATACTAGAGATAATATTGAGCCCACAGAATCCATTAATCTAAACAAAGAGACTGAAGGTTCTTGCAGTAATAGAAGTGAGAACAGCTCAGAAATCAAGCTAGACATCTCAAGGAGCATACCAGCCATTGATAGTCATCCAACTACTACTACTACATCATCTCTCTTCCCACCTGGGATGCCCCACCTCTTTCACAGTTCATTGTCAATACATTCCTAAGTATATTACAAACGACAAATTTCCAGTGTGAAAGCTTAATTCGGAGCAAAATGTTTAAACACATATATCATCTATTTCAACTATTTCTGACATAGGAGAACACACATAAAACAAAAATTGAAGCATATATCGTCAGGACCAGAACCGAAATTTCTAGAATCACAGAGCCCTAACACATATTCAACAAATACTGACATTCCAACCATGTTGATGCATATTCAACAAATTACAGGGGCAAAGATAGACCTGTTTTGCGGTAGAACTTGGAAGGCGAAGGCAGAGACACCTGACGGAAATCGCTATACCGCTGAGACCATCTCTGCACTGTGGAGGCGAAGTAACCGTCTAATAACTTCGGGCGGCAACAATGGTGATCGACGGCAAATCATAGACAACCAAAAATTATGAATCAAAACACAAATCTCAATTTACCTAACAGAAATAGAGAAAAGATTTCAAAAAAATACATAAAACTTTCTGAGCCCTAACATCAAGATAATGGAGAAATGATGCATAACAAAAATGAGAAAACTAAGAAATTACCTTGTGACTATTTGGTGATGATACCTGAGAAAAACCCACTGGTGTAGTGAAGGGAAGAAGGGAGTGAAGAGAAAGAGAGAGATAGGGAGATAGTGTACTGAGGGTCTGAGATCGTGAGTGCCGGAAAGAAAAGGGAAAAATGGAAGAAGGTGGGTGACTGTAAGGAGTAGCAAAATAATTACTCCGTATATTTTAGATTTTAGAGAAATGAAATAAGTGGGCGCCAGAAAAAGTACACTTGAGAGATGTTGGGCGGCAAAAATAAAAAAGTTTTGGTGGTAATTTTTTTTAGTAAAAAAATTTTTAGATATCAATAGCGACGGTAATAATATTTCTCATACCAATAACGAGAGTATAATTTTAAATTAAGTATTAAATTAAAATTTCGTCACTAAATGATAAATTTTTAGCGAGAGTAATTTTTAACCCTCACAAAAAATAGGTAAGTAATACATTTAGTGAGGGTTTTTCTACCCGTCACTAATTTTTTGTCACTAAAGATAGATTTTCTTGTAGTGATTGTGGTACAAATATATGTGGGGTCCACTTTTGATTTGGGTCAGGTCAAATTGGATTTGGGTTCTTAGTAGTTAGACGAAAAGCTTGATATATTATATGCTAAAAAAGAATTATGGGTGAATGACAAATTGGTTTCAAAGTTGACCCATATGAGTTAGAAAAATGGAGAGAAAAAGCTTTCAAGTAACTTTTGTCCCACATTGGTTTGGGAAGTGGGTTTGTACAACTACTTATACAAGAGTCTTTCTAAGGCTTATTCAATTGTATAGCATAGAGAGCCTCTCTCGCGCAGGGGGTGCAAATCAAATCCCAAAATGAACTTGAAAAGACTTGACTTGTATGCGCCGACACCTGCAGGCACTGTATTAGTATGTCAAATTACGATAAGTAATCTTGTATTACGAATAGGAACGTAGGGATGAATATATTTCGATGGGTCACACTTGTGTGAGACCGTCTCACGGATCCTTCGTGAGACGGGTCGGGTTGGGTCAAAGCACCATGCAATGCTCAAATATAACACTAATCAAAAATACAATTTTTGTTACTTATAAGAGAAATAGTAATACATTTTTTAATAATAAGCAATGTTGACAAGTGTCTCTCACTTATAAGGGCAAATATAATACTTTTGAGGAAAAATGTAATACTTTTAAATCGAAATGTAAAAGTATTGTATTTTCCTTTAAAAGTATTACATTTACCCTAATAAGTAACAAAAATTTTATTCCTGATTAGTATTACATTTGAGCATATAAGTATGGCATTTGTGCGTATAAGTGTTACATTTGCATCTTGACTCGACCCGACCCGACCCGTCTCATGGTGAGACGGTCTCACACAAGTTTTTACCTATTTCGATAAGTAATCTTGTATTACGAATATGAACGTAGGGATGAATATATTTTATTAGGAATTGTATTACCATATTTTAATGTACAATTGTATTACGAATAGAAATTGTATTACCATATTTTACAATATTACGCAAACCTTAATAGTATAGGAGTGTTTTGGGCGGAAAGTTAAAGTTGATGATATTGTTTTTATTAATAGTATAGAATGCATTACAGGGAAATATATGTACTGTATTATTACGATTAGTAATTTTAATCTAGAATTGTATTACGAATAGGAACGAAGGGAAGAATATATTTTATTATGAATTGTATTACCATATTTTAATGTACAATTGTATTACGAATAGGATTTGTATTACCATATTTTACAATATTACGCAAAACTTAATAGTATAGGAGTGTTTTGGGCGGGAAGTTAAAGTTGAGGATATTGTTTTTAGAGTTTTTTTTCCCAAAATGGTCCCTCGACTATTGCTCATACTCAATTTTGTATTTCGACTTTTAATTGCACCAAATGTGGTCCCGCAACTTTAAAAAATTCACCCAATTCAGTCCTCCGTTACATGTTCCGTCTAATTAGTGTTAAAATGGAGGGCTTTTTGGTCCATTTACCTATTGTATGCGTAATATACATTGAGAAATAGTCGATGGATCATTTTGAGAATAGTCAAGGGACCATTTTGGAAAAAAACTCTTTATTTATATCATTTTTGTTTATTTTCATTTTTTTCCTCTATCAAATTAGAATTTTTGTAGATTTTTTTCTCACAAATATAAAATAGTTAAAATCGCACAATCCAACCTCTAAATTTTTAACTTCCTCTATAGACTTTTTCCCTCTATATAAACATACAAACTTTTCCTCCATTCCTATCAAGTTTTACAATAAGTGTCGTAAATTTCATAAATACTTATGTACCTTTTATTTTTATCTTTTTATGTTTATAGACAATCAATCACTATGTATCATGTCAAAGACCTTGTGGTCTAGTGGCACTCGTTGTCCCAGTTAACACTCCCCCATGGATGATGGGAGTGGGTTCGAGCCTCAGTGGGTGGAGTCAACTGTTGACTCTTTGTGTTTCAGTAGGTTGAGAAAGTACAAATATTATTTTATCATTGAAAATAATTTTTTTTTTCGAGTTAAAATTGATGATATTGTTTTTATTAATAGTATAGATTAAAGGAAAACAATTATTACCTATATATATATATATATATATATATATATATATAATTAGGATTTATTAATTTAAAAAATTTTCTTTATATACAATATTTATTGTTGAACTATTTTATTTATTGTCCTTATTGCATATTAAAATTACTAAAATTTTAATTTTGTTAACTCTTGAAATAATGGTATACAACTATTCATGACCACAAATTTCTTTTTTTTTTTTGGGGGGGGGGGGGGGGGGGGAATAATAAACTAATAATGGAAAGTGATTAATCTTAACTTTTGTTAATTGTCATTGCATATGACACAATCAAATTTAAAAAAATTAAAGATAATATCTTATGTCATGGAATTAATGACATATTTAGAATCAAACTCTTTTTTTCTTTGAAAACACTACTCTAATATCTTTCCGTAATGTAAAATGTGAAATAGATTTTGTTCAAATAAAATATAGTCTTTCTAAATTAAAACTTAAAAATGAAATTTATTATCATGCAATTTAACAAAAAGATTTTGTATAACATGAAATTACGTTTTTGTTTAAAATTCTGTTAAATAAATGAGAATCATTTTTAATTTGCTCTCTAAATGCATAAATATATATATGATGAAACTTATTTTATGATCGTTATCATTTACTAACTCTATACATCGCTTACAAATATATAGATACATGCTATACAATTACCATTGTTAATATTACAAATTCTTCATTGGTAAAATATATGGTTCAAATCTAGGTATAGTGAAATAAAGTCTTCAATTATCGATTTACAGAAGAATTATAGTGAGAAGATAGCGTAATTAGTTAATAGCAAAACATTAGGATTCAAACAAATTTCGAAATACAAATTTTTTTTTATTTTACCTCAATGATTTTTAAGAAATGATGAATAATTGATATTTTTGGATTTAAAATCTCCATGACTATTTAATATTTGAAATTCATGTCATATCTACCCTAGTGCATTCCTGATTTCTTTCAATGAAGTCTATCATGTTATTAGAATATCACTAGAAAACATAATATGTAAATTTCATTATTTTAGAAAATTTTTCATTCAAAGAATATATAACGATATTTGTTTATCTACTATTCATATTTGCCAAACGAATACACAACTCTTTCTTCAACAATTTCTGCTCTCTAGTGGACCTCTCAGTAGGATTCGAACCCAGATGAAGTTCTGACCATCTATCAGAGAAAAAAGAACGAACGGATTTATTTCAAATATAAAAACTTATAATAGTTGTAAGAAAAATTCAGAAATTTTTTGTGATTTATCCAACTTGTCACAAGCATATGTATTTTACAANGTCATTTATTCCTTGCACTATTATATATATATATATATATATATATATATATATATATATATATATATATATATATATATATAATACAGTTCAAATGCGGTTGGGGTGCTCAGATGCGGTTGTGCGGTGAGAGGAGAGCTATTGATCTTGCCAAAATCAACGTTCAAGATTAACAATGTTTAAAAAATACACTATGGCATTATGGTCATTTTTAAATTGGAAAATTTCCATATGGGTCAAACTTAAGGTGCGTGGTTTGTGTGCTTAAGGTGCATGGTTTTGTGCTTAAAATGTGTTAGTTGTTGAAGCTTAAGTGCGTCCGTCTAAAGCTTTAGGTGTGTGGTTTTCTTCTTAAGGTGCGTGATTTTTTTTTACTTAAGATGCGTCGTTTGTGTGCTTAAGGTGCGTTAATTGTTGAAACTTAAGGTGCGTCAACCTAAGGCTTTAGGTGCCTGGTTTTCCTTCTTAAGGTATGTTGTTTCTCTTCTTAAGGTGCATTGTTTTCCTTCTTAATGTGCGTTTTTTTTTAAGTTCCAAAACACAACAAATATTGTTTATATGATTTTCTCTACAAAGCCATATTTATTTTAATCCAGTTTAAGGTGTGTAAGCTTAAGGTGCATTAGTTAATTTTTTTTTAAAAAAAAGAATAGATCACCGCACAACTGAAGAGGAACCATTCCCTATATGTATATATATATATATATATATGTGTGTGTGTGTGTGTGTGTGTGTGTGTGCGCGCGCGCGCGCGTGCGTGCGTGCGTGGGTGTGTGTGTGTGTGTGTGAAAAACGAAATTTAATTTTTAAAAATTAATTCCAATCAGAGCTTGGTACCAAATCAAAAATTTATTTATACAAACTAAATAAATAACGAGAAAAGGATTTCATAATTTGAATATAAACCACACACGAAGAACGAGGATAGATCCAAGTCGTGTGTAATACACACTGTCCTTAAAACCGATTCGCTACCTCTCGAGAGTGCTAGGAGTGTTCTAGCATCAGATTTCCAGGATAAAATGGATCACGATTTAACATTTGAGCACTCAAACGAAAAACCCCGCAAATAAGAACAACAGGCGAACACTTTTTTCCTTTAACGGAAGTGTTGGCAAAAATTTTCGTAAGAAAACAACTTTAATAGAGGAAGAGAGAAAAGTCAAAGAATTTGGACAGTTCAAAAACCAACGACTTCAAAATATTCCCAACACCAAAGCTTATATCGGATATGTTAAAATTAATAGCATTAACACCTGGCATTAACATCTAAAATAAATCAGATATGTAACCCCCATAACTTGCAAATTTAATCTGGAGTTTAATTCCCAAAAATAAATTGGAATTTATTCATAATTAATTCATATGGATCATAATTAATACTTTCAAAACGATATTTCGAATAGTACTGCGAGCAGTACCCACGAACAGCTTCCTGAAGGTTATATCCGAAGAGTAAAACTTTACTACTCGGTCAAATATGAGTTGAACGAATAGTAAAAACCCACTACTACTCAGACATATTCGAGCAGTTAACTCTTCGGACCAAAGGCTTTTAAGATGGAAAAACATATGAAATATTGGCATAACTTAGCCTTCAAGGCTAGCCAATTTCTGGATGACATTCGTGCCTGCACGTGCCGACGTATACGAGTCAAACCCTTCATTTTGGGATTTGATTTGCCCCCACCCCCCCACCATGCTAACAGCACTCATGCCAAAATCAGGGAAGAAAACAGCAAGCTAACCGCTGAAAGAGATATGCTTAAGAACGTCTCGAAAGAGAATTCAGAGCTAACTCTCAAAGTAAGTGAGTTAGAAGCTAAAATAATCCTACTGACTGAAGAGTGCAAAGCTCGAGAGACCAGAGAGCTTAATCTTAGAAAGGTCATAGCATCATACACTAATTCCTCCAAAGCTATGGAGAAAATGGTGGATGATTACAGACCAGCAAATGACAGAACCGGTCTCGGGTTTCGTCGGAACAGTCTCTCGAGAGATAAGCAGACCAATGGTTTGGGAACTTCAAGAAATGGAGGATCTCAACCCAAACCAAATAAAGGTCATAAAGGACCAACAGAAAAGACCAGAGTAGCTATTCATAAACCGTCCCTATACACCAGCAATGGAAAGTATAGGAAAGCTACGAAGAATGGCCGGGTAAACAATATCCAGAGATCACCTCGCTATCTCTCGCAAGGCCATTCCAAGTACAAAAAGAGCTACATTCCATATAATGCGCCTCAAGGCAAATATGGAAGGTCTGAGATCCACATAGTTAGGAACTCACGGATGGAGAAAGGCAGACTCTATCCATCTAGTGAGAATTGGTCATCGAATCATAATTTCCGGAAGAAACCTCACTTCCAGCAATTTCATATGACCAAACAGGCAATGAAGGGCATGGTGCGTAAGTCCGAGGTTAGGCCTCAACCAAAACTAATATATGCACCTAAGAGGCCCAGAGTCTTTGCTAGCATTCATTATGATTATCAAACGTACAATGGCTACATTGCGCCTAGGCCTGGAATAATGGGCACAAGGTATAAATGGATGCCTAAACTCACTAACCCACCAGGACCCAAAGTTTGGGTACCTAAACTTGCTTAATTTCCTTGCAGGACACCAGGGACGTATGGTTCATTGACAGTGGATGTTCGAGACATATGACGGGAAATCTAACACTGCTAGAGAACATCCAACCTATCGAAGGTCCCTTGGTGACATTTGGCGACAACGAGAAGAAGGGACGCACAAAAGCTGTTGGTGAAATTCAAAAGAATGAGCTGGTTATTAAGGGAGTATCCTACGTTGAAGGGCTCAAGTTCAATCTCCTTAGTACAAGCCAGTTCTGTGACAAGGGCTACAAAGTTATCTTCACCAAAAGCAAATGCCAGATTATGAGCGAGGAATCTCTCGAAGTCGTCTTGGAAGCAGCAAGGAAAGGAAACATGTACATAGTGGATTGGAGGTCTGCAAAACCATCCCTATGTATGCTAGCAAGGAGCAAGGAAGATTTATGCTGTGATTGGCATAGTAAGCTTAGTCATCTGAACTTCAAGACTATCAACAAGCTTACTAAGAGAAACCTAGTGGAAGGACTGCCCAAAGTGACGTTTCGAAAGGATAAAATTTGTGAGGCATGTCAACGTTGCAAACAGATCAAATCTTATTTCAAGAGCAAAGCCGAGACATCATCCACTAGACCATTAAGCCTTCTTCACATGGACTTATTTGGCCTAGTAGATCCACCCAGCATGAAGGGAAAGAAGTATACTCTTGTGGTAGTAGATGACTACACAAGATTCACATGGACCGTGTTCTTAACCAAGAAAAGCGAGACAAAAGTTGCCCTGCCAAATCTTTTGAAGCAAGTTCAAATTGAAAAGGATGTCTCGATACTAAAGATTCGGTCAGATCAAGGTGGAGAGTTCGTTAATCAAGTAATCGAGAGCTACTGCAACGAGAACGGGATTCATCATCAACTGTCAGCTGCTCGAACGCCTCAACAAAACGGGNAATTTCATATGACCAAACAGGCAATGAAGGGCATGGTGCGTAAGTCCGAGGTTAGGCCTCAACCAAAACTAATATATGCACCTAAGAGGCCCAGAGTCTTTGCTAGCATTCATTATGATTATCAAACGTACAATGGCTACATTGCGCCTAGGCCTGGAATAATGGGCACAAGGTATAAATGGATGCCTAAACTCACTAACCCACCAGGACCCAAAGTTTGGGTACCTAAACTTGCTTAATTTCCTTGCAGGACACCAGGGACGTATGGTTCATTGACAGTGGATGTTCGAGACATATGACGGGAAATCTAACACTGCTAGAGAACATCCAACCTATCGAAGGTCCCTTGGTGACATTTGGCGACAACGAGAAGAAGGGACGCACAAAAGCTGTTGGTGAAATTCAAAAGAATGAGCTGGTTATTAAGGGAGTATCCTACGTTGAAGGGCTCAAGTTCAATCTCCTTAGTACAAGCCAGTTCTGTGACAAGGGCTACAAAGTTATCTTCACCAAAAGCAAATGCCAGATTATGAGCGAGGAATCTCTCGAAGTCGTCTTGGAAGCAGCAAGGAAAGGAAACATGTACATAGTGGATTGGAGGTCTGCAAAACCATCCCTATGTATGCTAGCAAGGAGCAAGGAAGATTTATGCTGTGATTGGCATAGTAAGCTTAGTCATCTGAACTTCAAGACTATCAACAAGCTTACTAAGAGAAACCTAGTGGAAGGACTGCCCAAAGTGACGTTTCGAAAGGATAAAATTTGTGAGGCATGTCAACGTTGCAAACAGATCAAATCTTATTTCAAGAGCAAAGCCGAGACATCATCCACTAGACCATTAAGCCTTCTTCACATGGACTTATTTGGCCTAGTAGATCCACCCAGCATGAAGGGAAAGAAGTATACTCTTGTGGTAGTAGATGACTACACAAGATTCACATGGACCGTGTTCTTAACCAAGAAAAGCGAGACAAAAGTTGCCCTGCCAAATCTTTTGAAGCAAGTTCAAATTGAAAAGGATGTCTCGATACTAAAGATTCGGTCAGATCAAGGTGGAGAGTTCGTTAATCAAGTAATCGAGAGCTACTGCAACGAGAACGGGATTCATCATCAACTGTCAGCTGCTCGAACGCCTCAACAAAACGGGATTGCTGAAAGAAGGAACAGAACTCTCAAAGAAGCCGCAAGGACCATGCTCTCGCAAGCCAACATATCACAAGGATTTTGGGCAGAAGCAATCAACACAGCGTGCTATACCCAAAATCGGTCCTTGATCGTGAAAGGAGTTGGAAAGACTCCATATGAGTTGTGGAATGGAAGAAAACCAAATGTTAGCCACTTCCACACATTCGGGTGCAAATGCTATATCCACAGCAATGGGAAGGCTCAACTAAGAACCTTTGAAGAAAAGGCAGATGATGGAGTATTTCTGGGATACTCATCGACAAGCAAAGCATTCAGAGTCTTCAACAAGCGGAGATTGGTGGTTGAAGAGTCCATACATGTTTCCTTTGATGAAAGGCATCGACAGATCAACCATCAAAGACAACAGAAGCAGCTGAGGAAGATCAGCCAGAATCTATCGAGAGATCAAACTTACCTCTCGAAGACAAGCAGTCGATAGTTCGAGACGTAGC
>NC_044928.1:4126951-4130199 GCF_003576645.1 Ipomoea triloba
GGATCACATCTTATTGGTGCAAATCTATGTGGACGATATCATTTTTGGAAGCACCAATCCAGACTTGTGCGAGAAGTTCTCCAGGTTGATGAAAGGGAAGTTCAAGATGAGCATGATGGGAGAACTAAACTACTTCTTTGGATTACAAGTGAGACAGCTTAAGGAAGGTATCTTCATCAATCAGGAGAAATACACCAAGGATCTGCTCAGAAAATACAATATAGAAGGGAAATCCTCAGTCAAAGTACCCATGGGAACCTCTCTACGTATCGATGTCGACAGTGAAGGTCGAGAGGTCGATCAAACTACATATCGAGGTATCATCGGATCTCTTCTTTATTTAACTGCCAGTAGACCAGATATATCCTTTGCAGTAGGTGTATGTGCTAGGTTTCAGGCAAGTCCTAAGGAAAGTCACTTAAATGCATCTAAAAAGATCCTTAGATATCTCAAAGGTACACAAAGTGTTGGACTTTGGTATTCGAGAGGTGGATCTTTCGAACTTATGGGTTATTCAGATGCGGACTTTGCCGGTTGTAAAATAGATCGAAAGAGCACATCAGGGACATGTCAGTTTCTAGGTGGAAGACTTGTCTCATGGTTTAGCAAGAAACAGCATTCGATAGCTACAAGCACCGCTGAGGCAGAATATGTAGCAGCTGGAAGTTGTTGTGCTCAGGTTTTATGGATGAAGCAACAATTACTAGATTATGGTGTTGAATGTAAAGAGGTTAAGATTATGTGTGACAACACCAGCGCAATAGCAATCACTTATAATCCAGTATTACATTCAAGGACGAAACACATTGATATCAAATATCACTTCATCCGAGACCATGTTGAGAAAAAGGACATAACTTTGGTATATGTTGCGACGGAGGAGCAACTTGCAGATATTTTCACAAAAGCATTAAGTGAGAATAGATTCTCTCAACTAAGGTTAGAATTGGGAATGATAGAATTGGGATGAATGGTCAAATCTTATCTTCTTGTATTTAGTGCCATGAACAGTTTCGCATGTGAGGAGCGGTTTCATCAACTTTATGGCAGCTTTGGAGTTACACAAGCATTGAATGGTCATTCATATTGCATCCCGTGACTCAACAGTGGTAACCTTTTTGGGCTATAAATAAGAGGGTTTCTTTCAGAAGTTCATATCATCAACTTCCCATGGAGAAAAAGAAAGGAAAAGATGATGTTCCATTCTTTTATAGAGGAAAGAAACCGGCAGTCAAGTCCAAAGATTTTCAAGGAGAAAACTATCCAGAATCAACGAAGGGTAAACAGATTGCGGAGCTTCCTGATAATCCAAGCAAGAATCCTATTCCCATCCAAGGTGAATGGATCCCCAAATACGAGAAGATCCACAACGATGGGATACTGGAGTCAGGAGAAGAGTCCCGTATAAGTGGGACTCCTACTGCTGCACATTCTGGAAAAGAGCCTTCCTCAACCAAATGGAGAACCAAGGGAAATGGAGAGGAAGACCAGATGGGACTTTCTGAGGTCAGCAGCAGTCAAAGGGGTGATCATACCTAATCCAAAGACCTTAAGAGGATTAGCGATGAAGATGGTCACTCCCAACTACAGTAAGCAGCTCCGGAGAGAAGAACAAGATAGGGAGTAGCCACCCCTAGTTCTGTCATTAGAGAAATAGGACTTTAGATGGCTAGTTCCTGCTTTAGCGATAGATTCCTATTAGGCTGACCAAGGCCAAACAACAGTTTCTAGGGAATCTAATAGGATATTGATTCACATGTAATGTATCTGGAAATCACTAAATGAACTTAAGGATATGTTCCAAGTGATATCTTTTAGATGAATCAAACTTGTTCTTCTTGCAATCTGTGTTCGAAAGGTAGTTCGAGAGATACCCGATCAGTTTGTCTATATACGTTATATCTCGAAGAAGGGTAGTTCGAGAGGTCACTTCGAAAGATAACAAACTGATATCTCTGAACGGAGGAATAAGGAGGGTTAGGGATCAATCACTCAGGGGGAAGATCCTTAACCAGATCAAGACGGAGGAATAAGGAGGTTTAGGGATCAATCACTCAGGGGGAAGATCCTTAAACTCATGTGGAAAACAATTCACCTTCGAGAGGTGAATCTGATAAGTTCAACGAATATATGAGGGGGAACGGCTAACTTTGGATATTAATGCTAGCCACGTGGTCATCGGTTACTGACGGTTTTCCGCACTTAAGGGCATTATCTTGGTTAATGGGAGCATGCCTGTATAAACATCTCATTATATCCCACTATCCAAAAACCGCATTATACTTTACCAAAATACCCTTACCATATCTTACATACATAACCGTTATAAAGGGTATTTCTGACCTTTTACTTCTTTAAAATTAACCGGTATCCTTCCTCGGATCAAATATTCAACCCTACCCGTGTATCCAACCCGAATCCACATGATATAAAACCCAAACCCTTCTTCTTTACCCGGATTCAAACTAAAACCGTTTACCCAAAACCCCCAAATCCTAAACACTGTACACATTCCCTCCAAAACCTCAAACCTGTCAACAATGGCGTCCGAATCCTCCACATTAACCTCATCTTCCGACGCATATCAGAGGGAGTTGCTACACATTCGCTCTCAGATCAAACAAGTCAAGGCGGGGAGTATCCTTGACAGAAACGGCTTCATCACTAACTCCTCTAATCCAAAAATGGCGGAAAAAGTCCTGAAGAAGTTTGAGAAAGCAGGACTGATGAAATACATGACGCACGACTACCGGACCATTCACGCCCTCGACTTCACAGAATGGTTCGCGAATGCCAAGGTCACGAAGGGTAAAATCGAAAGCCGATTCAATGAATTTCCTATCACAACCTCCGTAGGTGACCTCAGAGCGGCATTTGATTTCGCGTCATCGGAGGAAGCAGTCAAGCATCTATCGGATTACGACTTGAACAAGCAAGCCTTCTGGGAGAAAATCCGACTAGCGACTGCACCACCCAGAGCATCCTCTGCCCTCCGCAAGTACCACCTAAAGGAGAGGTTTGCTCTCGCTGCCGACCTAATCATGAAGTTTGTGCTCGGCAAGGTGTCTGGAACTGACGAGGTTAGTCTAGACCTCCTCAAAATCCTCCATGCCATTTGGAACAACAACAAGCTGGACTGGGCACATATTATCTTCAACTTCCTCCAACAGCAAGTGATGCGCTCAGTCTCCAACGCCAACCTGTCGATCAGTAAAAAGGTTGGTTTCGGCTTTGTTGTGCAATTTCTC
>NC_044928.1:4131401-4143853 GCF_003576645.1 Ipomoea triloba
AATGTTGAGTTGACACCCACTGAATCTGCTCAGATTGATAGATCGGTTGCTCAAGTAATAGCAGATGCCAAATTGGAAGATGATCTCTCGGATAATGGTCGAGAGATCACTACTACAGAGGTTCTATCTGACGGACAGAATGATGGAGAAGAAGAGGTCACTACTCAGTTAGAAGTACCTATTCTTGATGACTTCTCTAGGGTGATCAGGTGGATCAACTGGAGAACCAGTCCTTTCACTCAACTGATGGCCCAAGCAGCTGAAATGGAGGCAGAAGAACAGTTTGCACTCCAGTGGTTGGGTATCTCAGAGATCTCAGCTCATCAACTCCTAGACCTTGCCCACGAAACAAGAGTGTTTAAGTTGAACAGTGGAAGAACTGATAAGGGTAAAGGCATAGCTGAAGAAACCGAGGTTGAGCCTGAGGAGGATCCAGAACTTGATGCCCAATTTCGAGAAGATATCAGGCTCGCCACTACCATCTCCTTGGGACAAAACATTGACTTCACGAGAGGTCCAGGAGAGACTTCTGGGGTTGCTCACGATGATATTGCAACAGCCGCAATCCCACTGTCCCAAGTCAGTAACTCTGCTCTGGACGAACAGGTAGAAGCTTCGAGAGGTGAATCCGAGACCTCTGAAGCACTTCAAGTGGCACCCAACACCGTTCTACTATTGCCACCACCTGCGTCCACACCCTCGATTGACAACGATGAAGCTTAGATAGTTC
This sequence comes from Ipomoea triloba, assembly GCF_003576645.1. Classification (NCBI taxonomy): domain Eukaryota; kingdom Viridiplantae; phylum Streptophyta; class Magnoliopsida; order Solanales; family Convolvulaceae; genus Ipomoea; species Ipomoea triloba. The sequence continues at coordinate 4,132,132 of NC_044928.1, forward strand.
GAGAGGGTGTAGTTCTGTTGCTCACACTGCCGGGTTTTCCTACTGCTCCTGAAATAATTATCATTCCAGACTCATCGGAGCAGACCGAAATGCAGTCCAATGAGAACTTAGAGCAGATTGCCCCAAGTCCTGCTGGTTCGAGGAGTACTGAGGAGGACGATACGACCATCGAAGGTGGAAACAGGGAAGCACCTATCGAAACTTCGTCTCCAACCTCACCAGCAGATGACCAAGTTCCCAGCACTGGTTCGAGAAGTGACGCTGAGGGGGAACCTCTATTGGATGGAAACCGGGAAGCGTCCAATGCCGAAGAATCCTCCCCGGCTGATCCAATCTCAACAGTTGCTGAAGCTGAGGATCCAGGTTCGAGAGGTGAAGAGCAAGAAGTGATCCATCCCTCAGGTGGAAACCAGGAAGCGCCTGACATGGAGCTACCTTCGAGCTCTGACCCCGGTGTCCCTGTGGCTCCTCAGACACTTAATCGAGAGGTGGACTCGCAACTGCAAGTCATGGGTGGAAATCTGGAAGCACCCAAGTCCCCTCCGACAAAAGGTACATCTCGATCATCTTCTCCTACTTCTGACTATGATCAACAGGCCGAAGAAGTCTTCATTGGCGAAGTGCGTCAATTCATGGCTGATCAATCTCAGAAGATGGCTCAGCTCGAAAGAATACTCGTTGTTGTCCGCAATGCTGCAATGCCTGCTGCTGGCACAAGTGAATCCCAAGGCCGTCATGCCGAACTTCTCGAACAGGCAATATGGGCTGAGGATGCAGCACGGAAAGCCACTGATGAAGCTGTTGTAGCTCGAGCAGAGGCTGCAAGTGCGAGGGCTGAATTAGCCGAGATGCGAGCAGAGCTTCGAGCCTTCCAACATTCCAGTGAACTTCGACAGGATGTGATGAAGGCCATACTCGATGACCTGTCGAACCAAGTGCCTGCCCAACTTCAAGCAATCTTCGAAGGTATGTCCATCCTTCTTTCCCTTGCTGATGATGCCAACAAGGGGGAAAATAAAGGGAAAAAGAAGGGGGAAAATACAACAGGCAAGAAAAGGGCAGCAAGTGAACCGGCTGGACCACCTCCAAAAATACCAAGAATCATGAGCAAAGCAATAGAGGATGCTAAAAAGGCAGAAAACCTAAGGGTCCAGCGCACACTGGAAATGGAGAGAAGGAGAGAAGAGGACAGAGAAAGAAGAAGAAAAAGACAAGANAAAGCAATGGAGGATGCTAAAAAGGCAGAAAACCTAAGGGTCTAGCGCACACTGGAAATGGAGAGAAGGAGAGAAGATGACAGAGAAAGAAGAAGAAAAAGACAAGAACAACAGTCAGAAGAAGAAAGGAAGATAGATCTTCTCATGACAAGCTTTAAGTTTGGGAACAGAGAAGACACTGAACAAATTCTGACTCTGGAGATATTCAAGCTTCTGAAAACCACTGGGATATCTACACACAGCAATATGTCTCCAGAAGAATGCATTGCCTGGTGGAAAGATGGAGTAATTGATGGTGAGTTCGTGGGGGAAGCCTACAGGAACTACAGGCATCTAGATGTCACAGATGAATACTTAAGCCTGGTAAATCCGAAAGACCCCATCAAGACACGAGAAGCCATTAACAAGAAAAGGAAAGCCAACAAGAAGTAAGCTCTCGTGGTCCAAACTCCATCTCATTTCAATGTATTGATATCTATGTTGTTCTTGGTCTTATTTCTTTCAATCTTTTCTACTAAACTCTGCTTTGTAAACATTCCCTTTTATAATCATATATATATCTTTTGCTGGGGGTGTTGCGTGAGTTCTATTATTCATGTTTTAGTAGAGTATTTTGTCAAACTTACCATATGCGCTGAAAAATAAAATCTATGTTAATTCTTTCTATCAAATCAGCCATATAGAGTAAGTATAAGTGTTGGCATCATCAAAAAGGGGGAAATTGTTAGGAACATCATGTAATAGGTTTTGATGATACCAACTGATAAGTAGAAATCCCCAAGTCTCGATACATAGGCAAAACGCTGTAAGTTCGACAAGTAAACCAAGAGCGAAAATACAACCGGGTAACTTTGAGCTCAACTCGGAAAATATTTAAGCTTGAGGTAAATTTGTTTGAACATCTTAGAAGTCTCGTGTGTTGTAATCATATAGACAGATCAGAAGAAAGCATGGGACAACACTGGAGGAATAAGGGTCTGCGAGACATCAACTAAGTCTCGAGACATAAGCAGAGTTCGAGAGGTAGGACCTCTCGATACAGTTATCCAGTTCGAGACATAAACAGAGTTCGAGAGATAGACCTCTCGATATTTGAGTTCGAGACATCAAGCAATCAAGATATCAACCTTGGTCTCGATACACTAACAATTCTCCAACAAAGCTGAATGACGGTCAGGAAGCATACTTAAATTTTGGAGAAGAAGAATATCATGGAGATAGAATAATGAAGAGGTGCCGAACGTGAAGATTTCAAAATGGGCGGAAATGGATGACACGTCAGATTTCCACCACAAACGGTCAAAAGGTGCACCAATGCTGAAGTGGTCTGATTCACTACAAACAAGGAATAATGGGAATATAAAAAGAGTAACTTTTACCAAAAGACGAAAGTGGAGCATGGACTCAAGAAAGTGAACTATAGAATATTCACTACAAGACAAGAGGTTCAAGTTACAAGACCACCACTCCATGAAATATGCTGAAAATATGCAAGACCCATGATCAGCATGGGAGACAAATTTCAAACGGAATAATTTTCCCTCCAACGGAATTATTCCTCAACTCTCATATAAAAAGGACGTGAAGACACAAAGCAAAAAAAGGGGAAAAGAGTTGGAAAATTCGAAAGAGGTGTCTGACTAAAACGTTCAAGTGCAAGTGCTTAACTTGGAATATCATCCTGATATTCAAAACAGCGAGAAAACACATCTTAGTGTTTGAGAGAGTTACAAAGCTTAAACTGTTATATATCTAGAAGGTGACCGAAGCTGCTCTACATCGAAGTTGATTCAATGATAGCTTGTGGTCAGATTGGAGTCTGTTACATTCAACTGTGACAACCAAAAACACCTTGCTTTGGATTAAGCAAGAGAGGTGGAGTAACCTGGCAGCTCTCCGAGTGAAAGAAACCTGAGGCTTGACGCGGGCTTGGTGATCAAAGGTCAAGTGCTCGAGAGGTGGAGTAGAGCGGGGAGAAAGACCTTGGAGAGGCGGAGTAACCTGGGAGCTGTCTTGTGAAGATCCTGAGGCTTGAGGCGGGCTTGGTGATCAAAGCTCAAGTGCTCGATAGGTGGAGTAACANCCAGGGAGTTTCTAGAAGAAGAGTGGACGTAGGCGGGTTGGCTGAACCACTTAAAAATCTCTCTTGCATTTACTTACTGCTTTTATCTCTCGCTAACCTCTCGATTGCACTACATATAAACACACCTCTCGAACTAACTCAAACTCGTGCTAACTAAAAGGGGATAACATTTCCGCTGCGCATAAAACTTTGTCTTCACCTCGTGAGGTATCGAACCTAAACATCCTAAGTTCAATACACACGAGAGGTCGAAAAGATTTGCAAAATCTTATACAAGTCTATTCACCCCCCCTCTAGACTTGTACCCCATCCCCTTGGGACCAACACCAAACACAAAGAAATTTTGATCCCTATTCAAATACATACAACCCAGGATGGAGGGATCATCCAAATTTTAGCTACAAGCCACGTCCATAGTTTCAGCCTAGACAACCCATTCAGCAACAACCTTCATCTTCACAACAACCATCTTCTAATTCAAGTATGTCATTAGAGGATATTGTTAAGTCACTTGCCACTAACACACAACAATTTCAACAACAAACACAACAATTTCAACGAGACACACAACAATTTCAACGAGACACACAACAATTTCAACAACAAACACAACAATTTCAGCAAGAAACAAGAACAAGTATTAAACATTTAGAAAGTTAGATGAGCCAGCTAGCAGCTACCGAGTAGATTGGAATCTCAAGGTAAGTTACCCTCACAAACTGTTGTAAACCCAAAGCAAAATGCAAGTGCAGTTACCTTGAGAAGTGGAAAAGAGTTGCCCGAACCTACTCAAGTTAGAAGGAAACAAAACCGAGATGAAGAAAATGAAAAAGAAGTCCATCCACCCCAAAATGATGAAAAGCTTGTCAAAGAAAGTCCAGAAACTTTGGTAATTCCTCCCCCTTTTCCTAGTAGATTGGCAAAATCAAAAAAGGCGGAAGAACAAAAAGAAATACTTGAAACATTTCGAAGGTCGAGGTAAATATTCCTTTACTTGATGCTATTAAAAAAATTCCTCGATATGCTAAGTTTCTCAAGGAGTTGTGCACAAACAAAAGAAAGTTGAAAGGCAATGAAATGGTAAGCATGGGAGAAAATGTTTCAGCTGTTTTACAAAAAAAGTTACCTCCTAAATGCAAAGATCTTGGTATGTTTACTATCCCTTGCAAAATTGGAAATGTTAATGTTGAAAGAGCTATGTTAGATCTAGGAGCTTCAATCAATGTGATGCCTTTATCTATTTACTCGTCTTTGAATGTTGGTGCCTTAAAAGAAACTGGTGTCATTGTTCAACTTGCTGATAGATCTAATGTTTATCCTGTCGGAGTTCTAGAGGATGTTTTAGTACAAGTTGATGGATTGATTTTTCCTGCCGATTTTTATGTGTTAGATATGGAGGAAGACAATTCTCCAAATTCTTCACTGATCTTATTAGGAAGACCATTTTTGAAAACATCTAAAACTAAAATTGATGTGCATGATGGTACACTCACAATGGAATTTGATGGTGCACTCATTAAGTTTAACATTTATAATGCCATGAAATAGCCCGATGATGTGTCATATGTTTCTATCGTAGATGTTGTTAACCCTCTTGTGCAGAAAATTTTTTATTTGACTGATAATGATGCCTTAGAGGTTGCACTAAACATGAATTTTACACCAGATGGATTAAAGAAAATCATGAATGAGTTTTCTTTGAATTTTGAGTTGCAAGATATTGTTCATGAGTTGGAGTCATTAAAGCCAATAAAATATAATGTTCATTATATTGAATTACCTACATCTAGCACAAAACTCCATCCTTCTGTTATACAGGCCCCAAAGATAGAACTGAAACCATTGCAAGATCATCTAAAGTATGCATTCTTAGGGGATGGAGAAACTCTTCCCGTGCTAATCTCCAACAAACTATCTATATTGGAAGAAGAAAAGTTGGTCCGAGTGCTTAGAGAATATAAGGAAGCTATAGGTTGGACTATAGCTGACATTAAGGGATTGAGCCCTTCCACTTGTATGCACCGGATATTGTTGGAAGATGATTGTAAACCTTCTAAACAACCCCAACGCCGATTGAACCCACCCATGATGGAAGTGGCTAAGAAAGAGATCCTGAAACTCCTTGATGCAGGTATAATCTATCCAATTTCGGATAGCAAGTGGGTAAGTCCTGTGCACGTTGTCTCAAAGAAAACAGGTATAACAGTGATAGAAAATGATGATGGAGAGTTGGTACCCACTCGTATTCAAAATGGGTGGCGAATGTGTGTAAATTACAGGAAATTAAATGCATCAACTAGAAAAGATCATTTTCCATTCCCATTTATTGATCAAATGCTTGAACGCTTAGCAGGTTGTTCCCATTATTGTTGCCTAGATGGTTTTTCAGGTTTTCATCAGATTCCAGTTGCACCTGAAGACCAAGAAAAAACAACATTCACATGCCCGTTTGGCACCTTTGCATTTCGGTGGATGCCCTTTGGTCTTTGCAATGCTCCTGCTACGTTTCAAAGGTGTATGGTTAGTATCTTTTCAGATTTTGTAGAGATTTTTATAGAGGTATTCATGGATGACTTTACGGTCTATGGTGATTCATTTGATGCCTATTTAGCTAACCTCACAAAAGTGCTTGAAAGATGCATTGAAAAAAATCTTATTTTAAATTTTGAAAAATGTCACTTCATGGTTGATCAAGGCATTATTTTGGGCCACGTGGTATCTTCTAAAGGGATTGAAGTGGATAGAGCTAAGGTAGACATTATCAAATCTTTGCCTTACCATGCTAGTGTGCGGGAGGTTCGTTTTTTTCTTGGTCATGCAGGTTTCTACAGGAGATTTATCAAGGATTTTTCAAAGATTAGCAATCCATTGTGTCGGTTATTGCAAAAAGATGTGACATTTGAGTTCGATGAGGCATGCAAAAAAGCATTTGATGCATTAAAAGATATGTTGACATCTGCAACAATAATTCAGTCACCAAATTGGGATCTTCCATTCGAACTTACGTGTGATGCCAGCAATTATGCAGTTGGTGCTGTACTTGGGCAAAAAGTTGGAAGAGTTTCACACGTTATCTATTATTCTTCAAGAACACTTGATAGTGCACAAAGCAATTATACCACAACAGAAAAAGAACTTTTAGCTATTGTATTTGCTTTAGAAAAATTCCGTTNAAATGAAAAAGAAGTCCATCCACCCCAAAATGATGAAAAGCTTGTCAAAGAAAGTCCAGAAACTTTGGTAATTCCTCCCCCTTTTCCTAGTAGATTGGCAAAATCAAAAAAGGCGGAAGAACAAAAAGAAATACTTGAAACATTTCGAAGGTCGAGGTAAATATTCCTTTACTTGATGCTATTAAAAAAATTCCTCGATATGCTAAGTTTCTCAAGGAGTTGTGCACAAACAAAAGAAAGTTGAAAGGCAATGAAATGGTAAGCATGGGAGAAAATGTTTCAGCTGTTTTACAAAAAAAGTTACCTCCTAAATGCAAAGATCTTGGTATGTTTACTATCCCTTGCAAAATTGGAAATGTTAATGTTGAAAGAGCTATGTTAGATCTAGGAGCTTCAATCAATGTGATGCCTTTATCTATTTACTCGTCTTTGAATGTTGGTGCCTTAAAAGAAACTGGTGTCATTGTTCAACTTGCTGATAGATCTAATGTTTATCCTGTCGGAGTTCTAGAGGATGTTTTAGTACAAGTTGATGGATTGATTTTTCCTGCCGATTTTTATGTGTTAGATATGGAGGAAGACAATTCTCCAAATTCTTCACTGATCTTATTAGGAAGACCATTTTTGAAAACATCTAAAACTAAAATTGATGTGCATGATGGTACACTCACAATGGAATTTGATGGTGCACTCATTAAGTTTAACATTTATAATGCCATGAAATAGCCCGATGATGTGTCATATGTTTCTATCGTAGATGTTGTTAACCCTCTTGTGCAGAAAATTTTTTATTTGACTGATAATGATGCCTTAGAGGTTGCACTAAACATGAATTTTACACCAGATGGATTAAAGAAAATCATGAATGAGTTTTCTTTGAATTTTGAGTTGCAAGATATTGTTCATGAGTTGGAGTCATTAAAGCCAATAAAATATAATGTTCATTATATTGAATTACCTACATCTAGCACAAAACTCCATCCTTCTGTTATACAGGCCCCAAAGATAGAACTGAAACCATTGCAAGATCATCTAAAGTATGCATTCTTAGGGGATGGAGAAACTCTTCCCGTGCTAATCTCCAACAAACTATCTATATTGGAAGAAGAAAAGTTGGTCCGAGTGCTTAGAGAATATAAGGAAGCTATAGGTTGGACTATAGCTGACATTAAGGGATTGAGCCCTTCCACTTGTATGCACCGGATATTGTTGGAAGATGATTGTAAACCTTCTAAACAACCCCAACGCCGATTGAACCCACCCATGATGGAAGTGGCTAAGAAAGAGATCCTGAAACTCCTTGATGCAGGTATAATCTATCCAATTTCGGATAGCAAGTGGGTAAGTCCTGTGCACGTTGTCTCAAAGAAAACAGGTATAACAGTGATAGAAAATGATGATGGAGAGTTGGTACCCACTCGTATTCAAAATGGGTGGCGAATGTGTGTAAATTACAGGAAATTAAATGCATCAACTAGAAAAGATCATTTTCCATTCCCATTTATTGATCAAATGCTTGAACGCTTAGCAGGTTGTTCCCATTATTGTTGCCTAGATGGTTTTTCAGGTTTTCATCAGATTCCAGTTGCACCTGAAGACCAAGAAAAAACAACATTCACATGCCCGTTTGGCACCTTTGCATTTCGGTGGATGCCCTTTGGTCTTTGCAATGCTCCTGCTACGTTTCAAAGGTGTATGGTTAGTATCTTTTCAGATTTTGTAGAGATTTTTATAGAGGTATTCATGGATGACTTTACGGTCTATGGTGATTCATTTGATGCCTATTTAGCTAACCTCACAAAAGTGCTTGAAAGATGCATTGAAAAAAATCTTATTTTAAATTTTGAAAAATGTCACTTCATGGTTGATCAAGGCATTATTAATTTTGAAAAATGTCACTTCATGGTTGATCAAGGCATTATTTTGGGTGAAAAATGTCACTTCATGGTTGATCAAGGCATTATTTTGGGCCACGTGGTATCTTCTAAAGGGATTGAAGTGGATAGAGCTAAGGTAGACATTATCAAATCTTTGCCTTACCATGCTAGTGTGCGGGAGGTTCGTTTTTTTCTTGGTCATGCAGGTTTCTACAGGAGATTTATCAAGGATTTTTCAAAGATTAGCAATCCATTGTGTCGGTTATTGCAAAAAGATGTGACATTTGAGTTCGATGAGGCATGCAAAAAAGCATTTGATGCATTAAAAGATATGTTGACATCTGCAACAATAATTCAGTCACCAAATTGGGATCTTCCATTCGAACTTACGTGTGATGCCAGCAATTATGCAGTTGGTGCTGTACTTGGGCAAAAAGTTGGAAGAGTTTCACACGTTATCTATTATTCTTCAAGAACACTTGATAGTGCACAAAGCAATTATACCACAACAGAAAAAGAACTTTTAGCTATTGTATTTGCTTTAGAAAAATTCCGTTCACACTTACTTGGTACTAAAGTGATTGTTTATTCTGACCATGTAGCTCTCAAGCACTTGCTTTCAAAGAAAGAAGCAAAGCCTAGACTCATTCGGTGGATGTAACCCCTCACTCATTCCAATAACCCTTAACAGTCTAGTTAAAGATATTTTCTTTGAGTTACCATAGGGATTTGACACTTGGCAACTCCCTACACCACATGCTTGTATTAAAGTTGCTTGATGTCCAAGTTTCTTCATTCTTATCCCATATGTCTTTCTCTTCAAGATTTGTCTTCCTTTCCCTTTTGCCTATATATAGAGGGGTTGTGTGGTGAGGAAAAATCATGAGAAGTGAGGAGAGAAATCATATATGTGTGGGAGAAGAATTGGGCAAGTGAAGTAGAAGAGTTGGTTATAGGTAAGATTTATGTCTATCCAAAATTTATTTTACCCCAAATCAAAATATTTAATATGTGCTTATGTGATATTATGTTTAAATGATTTTTTGAAAATGTGACTACATGTCTTATGAAATTATTTGATGTGAATACATATTGTTTGTTCTTGTGGTTGTTAGTGAAATTATTAGATTTACAGAGATTATGATAAGTAATGAAATTATGATGTTGAAGAGATTTGGTGATGAAATTATTGGTATATGGATTATGAAAAGAAAAATATTGGTATGTGGATATTATGAATATGAAGGTTATAGACATAAGATATGACATTGAATAAGTAATTTTGGGATATAGATGTAAGATATGATATTTTGAAGGATATGGTTATTTATATATTTTGTCCCGGAGGGTGGTGATACTTGGAGGTTTTGAACTATCCTTTATGACTATTATTATTATGATTATGATTATGATGATGAGAGTTGAGATCTCTCTATTTGGTTTTGGCCACCGGTTCGTGGATTCGTCCGGTTGGTTTGGATTTGGTTTTGGCCACCGATTCGTGGATTCGTCCGGTTGGTTTGGTATTGGTTTGGAAGTTGAAACTTTCCATTTGGATCCATTCCTCCTTGATATTTTATATAATAACTATTTTTGGATATATGAAAAGTTTAATCAATTATTTGAAGAATTATCTTTGGTGGTTATTGTAACACCCCGTAAATTCGTTCAAGCCTTTCGATTCATTAATTAATTCCTTGGGCAATTTAATTATTCTAATTGGGCTAATTCTTTCAATTTAATATATATACACTTATATATATATATATATATATTNGCGGGAGGTTCGTTTTTTTCTTGGTCATGCAGGTTTCTACAGGAGATTTATCAAGGATTTTTCAAAGATTAGCAATCCATTGTGTCGGTTATTGCAAAAAGATGTGACATTTGAGTTCGATGAGGCATGCAAAAAAGCATTTGATGCATTAAAAGATATGTTGACATCTGCAACAATAATTCAGTCACCAAATTGGGATCTTCCATTCGAACTTACGTGTGATGCCAGCAATTATGCAGTTGGTGCTGTACTTGGGCAAAAAGTTGGAAGAGTTTCACACGTTATCTATTATTCTTCAAGAACACTTGATAGTGCACAAAGCAATTATACCACAACAGAAAAAGAACTTTTAGCTATTGTATTTGCTTTAGAAAAATTCCGTTCACACTTACTTGGTACTAAAGTGATTGTTTATTCTGACCATGTAGCTCTCAAGCACTTGCTTTCAAAGAAAGAAGCAAAGCCTAGACTCATTCGGTGGATGTAACCCCTCACTCATTCCAATAACCCTTAACAGTCTAGTTAAAGATATTTTCTTTGAGTTACCATAGGGATTTGACACTTGGCAACTCCCTACACCACATGCTTGTATTAAAGTTGCTTGATGTCCAAGTTTCTTCATTCTTATCCCATATGTCTTTCTCTTCAAGATTTGTCTTCCTTTCCCTTTTGCCTATATATAGAGGGGTTGTGTGGTGAGGAAAAATCATGAGAAGTGAGGAGAGAAATCATATATGTGTGGGAGAAGAATTGGGCAAGTGAAGTAGAAGAGTTGGTTATAGGTAAGATTTATGTCTATCCAAAATTTATTTTACCCCAAATCAAAATATTTAATATGTGCTTATGTGATATTATGTTTAAATGATTTTTTGAAAATGTGACTACATGTCTTATGAAATTATTTGATGTGAATACATATTGTTTGTTCTTGTGGTTGTTAGTGAAATTATTAGATTTACAGAGATTATGATAAGTAATGAAATTATGATGTTGAAGAGATTTGGTGATGAAATTATTGGTATATGGATTATGAAAAGAAAAATATTGGTATGTGGATATTATGAATATGAAGGTTATAGACATAAGATATGACATTGAATAAGTAATTTTGGGATATAGATGTAAGATATGATATTTTGAAGGATATGGTTATTTATATATTTTGTCCCGGAGGGTGGTGATACTTGGAGGTTTTGAACTATCCTTTATGACTATTATTATTATGATTATGATTATGATGATGAGAGTTGAGATCTCTCTATTTGGTTTTGGCCACCGGTTCGTGGATTCGTCCGGTTGGTTTGGATTTGGTTTTGGCCACCGATTCGTGGATTCGTCCGGTTGGTTTGGTATTGGTTTGGAAGTTGAAACTTTCCATTTGGATCCATTCCTCCTTGATATTTTATATAATAACTATTTTTGGATATATGAAAAGTTTAATCAATTATTTGAAGAATTATCTTTGGTGGTTATTGTAACACCCCGTAAATTCGTTCAAGCCTTTCGATTCATTAATTAATTCCTTGGGCAATTTAATTATTCTAATTGGGCTAATTCTTTCAATTTAATATATATACACTTATATATATATATAT
>NC_044928.1:4144653-4146846 GCF_003576645.1 Ipomoea triloba
CCGCCGGGGAGTTCCGCAAGGCCAAGACGGTTGGGTTGAACGGGAGATGGTGTTCCGTTGAGGAGGACCGCCTCCTTCTTGCGGAGGAGTGCGGCGGAGGGCTGAGATCCGTTGATGTGTTCCGCAAGGTCTCTAGGAATCTGCTTCCAGAGACTGTTTTGTGATGTTGTTGTCTGTTGTTTCTCCTTCGTTTCTGATCATGGTTGGATTGTTTTGTGGAGTATTTTGCCATGTCCTTGGAGTATTCATCCATGCCTTTCGTTGGGTATTTATTACCTTGTCTTGGAGATTATTCATGTCTTTAGTTCCCTTTTGGTACTCTTGGTATATTGATTCTTGATATTCATATTACCTGGGAGTTTGTTTGTGTTCATAGATGAGATGAACACTTTGTTTGGTTGTTTTGGGCTGAGGTTGGAGTATGAGTATGTGATGTTGGTTTGTTGGTATCATTGGAGTTTGTTGGGTGAGCTATATGTGCTACTATTGTTTGTATTCGGGTTCATTACCCCTGTGATTGGGTTCATTACCCTCGTGATTGGGTCGATTCACCCCTGTGATTGGACTTAGGTCCCTGTGACTAGACTACGGTCCCTGTGATTGGGCTCATTACCCCGTGATTGGGTTCATTACCCCCGTGATTGGGTCGATTCACCCCTGTGATTGGACTTCGGTCCCCGTGATTGGGTTTTTACCCCTGTGTACTCGGCTTTTGTTTGGGGTCGGGTTCGATACGATGATTGGTGTGAGGTTTGGTGGTTGGTGTTGGGTTTCCCTTTCGGTTCTTTGGTTATGAGTCCTTGTTTATTCTGTTGATATCTCGTTGTTCTCAATTATGATTGATTGTTCCTTATGAGTGTGTTCAGTTGGTATCTCGTTTGTGGATTCGTTATATATATATATATTCCTTGTTGGATATTGGCTTCGTTTGGATGAGTCTTGGTTCGTGATTCGTTCAGTTTATCATTGTTGAGTATCCGATTTGAACTATTGAACAGTTTGTTGGTGTTTATATTCTATATGGGTGTGTAAACCTATTTACAAACTTATATGTATATCTATACTTCCTTGCGGGTGTGAATGGTGGTTACTTAGCAGTCCTTTGCTAATGGTTCTTGTGTGTTTTCCAGGTTTGCCTTAAAGTCTATGCGTGAGCGCGATAGAGATACACCCGTATGAGGAGGCTTAGATAGTGGTTATGTTTTTAGATTTATGCTTTGGCCTGTGAGCCATTTGAGACTTTATAAACTCTTGACTAGTGTTTGGATGTTTTGAGACTTGACTTGAAGATTATCGTTTATACAGTTCAGCTTTTATGGTTAGCCTGTGCATCTAGGCTGTGTTATCTTACCTAGATGTGGCATGACGCCCCTTAGGTTTTAAATTCGCTTCCGCTATGTTCTGTTTGGTTGAGTTAGGCAGCTGTTGTGTTGAGATTTTATCTATCTCAGCCTGTGTTGAGGTCTGAGTAGGAATCCTAGGGTTGTAATCTGAGACTCTAGGACTTGATCAGTAGGAATTAAGATGTTTAAGAGTTCTAAGATGTGTGAATTCTAGGCCGCGCGGTGAGGACTCGTTTACTTGCTTTTGTTTATGCTTTGCAGGTTGTTTGTTGTTTGCTTGTCGTGAGCTCGTTCTCACTTGCTTTCTTGCGTGTTTGGTTAAGGCCGACCGCAACGTTCTATTCGCTTTCTGTTAGTATCCCCCTCTTCTAGTGACCATGGTGCCGCCACGAAGACGCGAGGACTACCCGGAAGCGCCAATCGTGGAGCAGCTGATGCAGAATCTTCAGCAGCTGACGCAGATCACCCAGCTACTCGGAAACGCGATGGTGCAGAATAACCAGCGCGGGCAGCCGGACTTGGTTCGGAGGGTGGCGGGGCAGTACCCACCCTTCTATGCTGGAGAGGAGGACCCCGCAGTCCTTGAGGAGTGGATTCGAGCTTTTGACAAGATCCTCGAGGCAGTAGAGTGCCCACCTGGTCGTCAGGTGGAGATGGCGAGCTTCTACCTGAAGGAGGAGGCTGATCTTTGGTGGGTCCACGGCGCCCGGTGATGCGCCAGGAGTCCGGTTTCGGTGGGAGACGTTCAAGGACCGGTTGAGAGCTCGCTTCTACCCGGCCCACGTCAAGGCAGCGATGCAGGAGGAGTTCTTACACCTTCACCAGGGACGAGGACCGTACAGGAGTACCA
>NC_044928.1:4146871-4150431 GCF_003576645.1 Ipomoea triloba
GCATTGTGCCTAGCGCAGCGACGAGGATTGCAGTCAAGGTGGAGTCGGGCGAAGTTAAGGCATGTGAGCACATCTTCGAGGGCGTGCCTATCAAGATTAAGGAAGTGACCTTTCCCAGTGATCTCATTCAGTTCGATCTGGATGACTTCGGAGTGGTGCTGGGTATGGACTGGCTGGGACAGTATAAGGCTCAGATTCTGTGCAGCGAGCAGAAGGTGGTTTTGAAGGGCCCTGGGGGCAAACGGGTATCGTATAGAGGGGTAACTAAGGAGCCCGAGGTCAAGCTGGTCTCGATGATCAAGATCAAGAAATATGTCGCCAAGGGGCATGGAGCTTTCTTATGTGCAGTTGAGGATCTCAGTGCTCCGAAAGATGAAGTGCAGCAAATACCCGTAGTACGTGAGTTCCCCGATGTCTTTCCCGAGGAGATTCCTGGATTACCGCCTCCCCGAGAGGTAGAGTTCACCATTGATTTGATGCCGGGGACAGCCCCAATATCGAAAGCCCCATACCGTATGGCTCCGAAGGAAATGCAGGAGTTGAAAGAGCAGCTGCAAGATTTGTTAAACAAAGGGTATATTCGACCGAGTGTTTCGCCGTGGGGAGCTCCGGTGCTTTTTGTGAGGAAGAAAGATGGTAGCATGCGTCTCTGCATCGATTACCGAGAGCTGAACCGGGTGACAGTTAAGAACAAGTATCCCCTGCCGAGAATTGATGACTTGTTTGATCAGTTGAAGGGAGCCGGCATCTTCTCGAAGGTTGATTTGCGATCCGGGTATCATCAGCTTAGAGTGGCGGAGGCGGATGTTCCGAAGACGGCGTTCCGGACCCGTTATGGCCACTATGAGTTCACAGTAATGCCGTTCGGGTTAACGAATGCTCCAGCCGCTTTCATGGATTTGATGAACCGGGTATTTCAGCCGTATCTAGATGAGTTCGTGGTTGTGTTCATCGACGACATCCTAGTCTACTCTCCTGATCCGGCCGAGCATGAAAAACATCTCCGAACCGTGTTACACATTCTAAGGGAGAAACAGTTGTATGCCAAACTATCCAAGTGTGAATTCTGGAAGACCAGCGTGGCTTTCTTGGGTCACGTGATAGCCAAAGAGGGAGTTTCGGTGGATCCTACTAAGATCCGAGCAGTGATAGAGTGGCCGGCACCAACAACTCCGTCTGAAGTCCGAAGCTTTTTGGGTTTGGCAGGCTATTACAGGAGGTTTGTTCCGGATTTCTCTAAGATAGCCCGACCGATCACGCAGCTCATGAAGAAGACTACACCCTTCAGATGGGACAGTGAGTGTGCCGCAGCGTTTCAAGAGTTGAAAGAAAGGTTGACATCGGCTCCTGTTTTGACTTTACCATCCGGAACCGAGGGGTTTGAAGTATACAGTGACGCGTCGAAGAAAGGGTTGGGTTGTGTACTGATGCAGCAGGGCCGAGTGGTGGCGTACGCATCTCGACAGCTCAAGAGTCATGAAGAGAACTACCCCACGCACGATTTGGAGTTAGCTGCTGTTGTTTTTGCACTCAAGATTTGGAGGCATTACTTGTATGGGGTGCAGTGTAAGATTTACACCGATCACAAGAGTTTAAAGTATATCTTCACACAGAAGGAGTTGAATATGCGACAAAGACGTTGGTTAGAGCTCATTAAAGACTACGACTTGATTATTCAGTATCATGAGGGAAAAGCAAATGTAGTGGCCGACGCACTGAGCAGAAAGACGAGCCATTCACTCAATGCCACGTGGGTACTAGCAGACGATCTGTGTAAGGAATTTCAAAAGTTGAACATTGCTGTGGTGGAGGAAGGGCAAGTAGAGGAAGAAGTTCGACTCTTTAGCATGCAGATCTTACCAGCTTGGCTCGACGAGATCCGAAGGGGCCAGACGGGCGATGCCCGGTTGAACAGAGTGAGGGCCAAGATGGTTAATGGCAAGAAGGGACCCTTCGAGCTCTACCCCGACGGCAGTATTCGATATTTAGGGCGGTGGTGCGTGCCACTTTCGTGTAAAGACTTGAAGCGACAGATATTGGAAGAAAGCCACTACACTCCGTATTCAGTACATCCTGGTGGCGACAAGTTGTATAAAGACATGAAGAAACTGTTCTGGTGGCCGAACATGAAAAAGGAAATAGCTGACTTCGTGAGCCGCTGTTTGAACTGTCAGAAAGTCAAGGCAGAAAGGTGCAAGACTAAAGGAATGTTACTACCCCTGGAAGTGCCCGAAGGAAAGTGGGAATCTATATCTATGGACTTCGTAGGAGGGTTGCCTTTGACCAGATCCGGGAAAGACAAGATTTGGGTGATAGTGGATCGCCTCACCAAGACAGCCCATTTCATCGCCATGAAGGAGACGTGGACTATGGATCAGTTGGCTAGGGCTTACATACACCAAGTGGTGAAGTACCACGGGGTGCCTCGCGACATCGTGTCTGACCGCGACTCGAGGTTCTTATCACAGTTTTGGAAGTCACTACAGGCAGCTTTGGGCACGAGATTAAAGATGAGTACAGCTTTTCATCCTGCCACTGACGGACAGACTGAGCGTACCATACAGACTTTGGAGGATATGCTGAGGGCTTGCATGCTTGATTTGCAAGGGTCGTGGGAAGAGCATCTCGATTTGATTGAATTCTCCTACAACAACAGCTATCACTTCAGTATTCAGATGGCCCCGTATGAGGCGCTCTATGGGCAAAAGTGCAGAAGTCCGTTATGTTGGGAAGACTTGGTGAATCTAGTAACCTTGGGACCCCAATATCTGCAAGAAGCCACCGAGAAAGTCAAGCTGATTCAAAGTAGAATGAAAGCCGCTCAAGACCGCCAGAAATCCTATGCTGATCTGGGAAGGAAATTCGTGGAATTCCAGGCAGGCGAAAAGGTGTGGTTGAAGATTTCCCCAACTCGTGGAGTAATGAGATTTGGGAAGAAAGGGAAGTTGAGCCCCCGCTTCATCGGGCCTTATGAGATCTTGGAGAGGATTGGACAGGTGGCGTATCGTTTAGCCTTGCCAGCAGAGTTAGATCGAGTGCACAACGTGTTTCATGTCTCCAGTTGAAGAAGTACGTGCACGACGCCTCGCATGTGTTAGCTCCCGACACGTTAGAGTTGGACGAGGCGCTGTCTTATGAAGAGAAGCCCGTGAGGATCTTGGACTCCAAGACGCGCGAGACCCGGCGCAAGGCAATCAAGCTAGTGAAGGTGCTTTGGTCCAACCATGGAGTCGAGGAGGCAACTTGGGAGATGGAGGACGATATGAGGCGGCGCTACCCGGCTTTGTTTACTCTAGGTAAGTTGTTTAGTTATGTTCTTGCATGCTAGTTTGGGTTGGGTAAGTTATGAGTTTAGATTGTTAGAAGTGTTAGTATGTTCTTGAGTTTAGTTGCATGTTAGTGTGTTTGTGAGTTTAGGAGTTGTTGAGCAATCGTTCTTTTCGAATCTTCCGTTGAATCTTCGTTTCCTTTGAATCGTGTCGTTTCAAGTTCCCGTTAGCTTTGAGCTTCGGGGACGAAGCTCCTTTTAAGGGGGGTAGAGTGTAACACCCCGTAAATTC
>NC_044928.1:4151775-4176443 GCF_003576645.1 Ipomoea triloba
TTACCCCCGTGATTGGGTCGATTCACCCCTGTGATTGGACTTAGGTCCCTGTGACTGGACTACGGTCCCTGTGATTGGGCTCATTACCCCGTGATTGGGTTCATTACCCCCGTGATTGGGTCGATTCACCCCTGTGATTGGACTTCGGTCCCCGTGATTGGGTTTTTACCCCTGTGTACTCGGCTTTTGTTTGGGGTCGGGTTCGATACGATGATTGGTGTGAGGTTTGGTGGTTGGTGTTGGGTTTCCCTTTCGGTTCTTTGGTTATGAGTCCTTGTTTATTCTGTTGATATCTCGTTGTTCTCAATTATGATTGATTGTTCCTTATGAGTGTGTTCAGTTGGTATCTCGTTTGTGGATTCGTTATATATATATATATATTCCTTGTTGGATATTGGCTTCGTTTGGATGAGTCTTGGTTCGTGATTCGTTCAGTTTATCGTTGTTGAGTATCCGATTTGAACTATTGAACAGTTTGTTGGTGTTTATATTCTATATGGGTGTGTAAACCTATTTACAAACTTATATGTATATCTATACTTCCTTGCGGGTGTGAATGGTGGTTACTTAGCAGTCCTTTGCTAATGGTTCTTGTGTGTTTTCCAGGTTTGCCTTAAAGTCTATGCGTGAGCGCGATAGAGATACACCCGTATGAGGAGGCTTAGATAGTGGATATATTTTTTTAGATTTATGCTTTGGCCTGTGAGCCATTTGAGACTTTATAAACTCTTGACTAGTGTTTGGATGTTTTGAGACTTGACTTGAAGATTATCGTTTATACAGTTCAGCTTTTATGGTTAGCCTGTGCATCTAGGCTGTGTTATCTTACCTAGATGTGGCATGACGCCCCTTAGGTTTTAAATTCGCTTCCGCTATGTTCTGTTTGGTTGAGTTAGGCAGCTGTTGTGTTGAGATTTTATCTATCTCAGCCTGTGTGAGGTTGGGGGTGTCACAGTTATTGTGAGAGTTTGGATGTAATACCCCGTATTTTCCTAACATTATTATTTTATCCTAAGGCGTTGACATTCATAAGTTATGATGTTCAGATATTTCAAAAGAATTTTTATAAGTGAGTATAGTTGTTATTAAACTGCGATCGTACGTCCCGGTCACGAACCGTAAAAAATTTAGGAACTAGTATTCGGACCTGTTTGTCTTAAGAAATGGATTTTTTGACACCAAACTATTATTCTGGAATTTCCTATTTAATTAAATTAGACCATAGCAGCAAAAATTTATTTTTGATCGTACATCGCAGAATTTCGCGGTGTACCGAACCTAGCCCAATTTTGAGTTTCAGTCTGAGATAAATTTTTAGTTTCGGAATTATTCCTATTTAAATTATTTCCTACCGAAATTATATCTATTTTGACCCTTACCAGTCCAATTGAAGATATTTTTCTTGAGTTACCATAAGATTTTGACACTTGTCACCATTTCTAGCCACATGTTATTATTTAATTAATTCTTGAAGATGATCCAAATAATGTGGCTTATCCTACAAGCTCCCTCATATAATATATAAGCTTTGTCTTTAATTTTTTTTCCATTTCCCTTCAAATTGCCGAAATCAAAGAGAGAGAGAGAAAGTGTGATCATCTTCATCTTCTTCACCATTTTTCCTCCATTAAAGCTTGCTTCCATAGCCAAGTTTCTTCACAAGTGTCAAACTATTCGGTAAAACTTCGATTTTATTCGGTGGAAAGCTTTGTTTTTCCTCCTAGAGCATGAATCTAAGCTTAAGTTCTTAATATTTGTTGTTATGGTGTTGATTTTGATCTTAGGGTTTTGAGTAAATTGGGGGAAAAGATCCAAAATTCATCCTACGGTGTTAATATACTCTCAAGGAGGTAAGGAATCCCTTTATTTGGTTGAGTTTATTTGAAACTAGATAATTGATAGCTAGGTTGTGAATTGTGGTTGATTGGTGTACATGAAATCTATGTGTTATGTGAAAATTATGTGTTTAACTTGAGGAACTCTTAGATGGTTCAAGAAATTACTCTTTGAATTTTTGGTAGTTTTTGTGTACATGTTCATAGCTAATATATGCATGTATATGTTGTATTTATGTCCATATAGGCTTATACTTGTGAAAATATTGAAAATCAAGATAGATTTCTGGCAGTAACTTCCGAGATTTATTGGGAAAAAATGGTAAGGTATTTTGATTCTATTTTTTTCAGATACGTAGTTCTATAAGTGTAGAACCTGCATATAAAATTTCATAATGATCGGAGTAGTATAAGTATGGTTTTCGAATTTTTTTCCAAAACTGGTCCAGAGAGAAAAATTCTGGACAGCACACTGCCAAGGGCAAAAATGGAATTTTCTGTGTTTATTCGCGGATCAAAATGATCAAAACTTTTTATGGACATCAAGTACTATGAGTTGGGGTTCTACCATAAAAATTTCAAGTGAAAAAGAGTTCGGGAATTATTTTTACCGGCTCAATCTTTCGGACTGCGCCAAGCTGAAATTTTCTTATAAGGAGGTGGTATTATGTACATGTAAAGAGTAAATGTATTTTGTGTATTATGCCTATGTTAAGGTTGGGAAGTACATATGTTATATGTATTGAGATGTATGTGTCAAGTATGGAACTTATGTGAAAAATGTGGGGTTGGAAGTGTAGAATGGTTACACTTGATTTACCATTGTGAAGGGTTGTTAGTGGATTATCTAAATGTTTTGCAAGAGAAAAGGGAAATTTCCGGATTTGGTTAAAAGGGGGAATCGATTTCCGAGTATTGGAATTGACTCAAGTATGTCCAAAATATTTTCAAAGCAAGAAAAGGGAAAAGGTGGAAAAATGTTTTCAAACCTTAGTTCTAGTAAAAGTGGTGAAGGACCTTGTCTTGCAGCCTACGGGATAGAGAGCTTAAAGTGCCTTCCCGTATGGTGGTTATGTTATTGTATGACCAGTTCATACTGTGGGCGACGTCTATTCGCCGAGTACTATATCACCCGGAAGGAAAAGGGTCTCCTGCGGGGGTGTGCACACTTAAGTATAGTCACTCTATTTTCGGGTAGGGGTCGTTCTTATGAACCTAGTGAGGCTAGCTAGGAATCATTCCAACGCTCCTATAAGTCCAGGGGATCAGTATTAGACCGGGCGATGACCACTGAACCCGAGTTGAACGATCCAAGTGGTCAGTCAAAAGTGGAGAAAGGATACTCTAGAGGCCTCACACTCACTTTCTATCTCGCTGTAGCTACGGAAAGGAGATATGTGACAAGTATTGAAAATACCCAAAGGTTGTGGGTGATATCTCTTTGAAAAGTGAAAAGTGAAAACACCCAAAGGTTGTGGGTGATCTCTCTTTGAAAGGTGAAAAGTGATGAGAATTCCCTTTTGAGGGAAAGTTTTTGCAAATAAAGTGATTGAGAGCAAGGTGTGGAATTTGTGTTTTTCCATTACTTGCTTGCATGCCTAAATGTTTAGCCTTATATTCTTTGGGTGAGTAAATGATCTTCAAATGACCTCGTCTAGAGGGAAAATGATTCAAGATGATGTTGAATTTTGCCTAATATGTGTGCAAGTTGCCATTTATAACTGTTGCAGGTAGAATCCCTGCTGATGAGTAAGGTATAGGGTTTCCATGTAAAAAGTTTTACCAAAACCTTTATTTAGTTTTGAATAACCCGCGGATATCCTTGCTTAGCCGTCGCGCTAACTACACTTCAATGTGTTTTCTGTTAACAGATGTTATATAGGGTGGGTTCCTGTAGCCCGATGAGCTCTGAATAGGATGGGAGTCGAGGTTGGGGTCTACTCTTTGATGTAGACAGGGATTGTTGTTAATGTTGTAAGTTTAGCCTGTGCACTTAGAGTGGAGTTTGTCAAAGAGGTGATAGAATTCACTCTAGGTGTGGCGGTAGCACCCAGTTTTCTGCCTATAAGATGTAAGCTTCCGCAGCATATGAATACTGATTTGTAATAAATGTAAGAGTTGAAAATTGGGGTCTTACATTGGATACTCTCTATTTGGTGTTTATTTTGAGATATTGGAGTTATTCCTTTGGTATTTATTTTGAGAGTTGGAATTCTCTGTTTGGTGAATAAGTTATGATTTAAAGAAATTTTGAGTAATGATGATATTATGATATTCTTGAAGAAATTGTTATATGGAAAAGTTAAGATAAAGATGATATTATGATATATATTGAGGAAATTGTTATATGGAAAGATTGAGATAAAGATTGTATATGGTGAATCTTGAGGAAATAGCGGTTGAGATATTTTGGATTATGAATAGGCAATGACTTTATCTCTTAGAAATGTATAGATATTTTGATATGTATTTTTATACATATTTGAATGTGTATGATTTCCTCAAGATATACTTCTAATGGATTAAAGATGATTTATATTGATGAGATTAAAAATGCCATGTTAAGGGGTTGAAATTTATTATGTGGAAATTTATGTGCTCCAAAGTGCTATGTGCAAAATGTTATACGGGGTAGAGTATGTCTTACCAGCCGTCATGCTGACTTTGTTTCTACCATAGTGTTGTTGCAGGAAATATTTGGCATGGCACTTGGCATGAGAGTGAATCGTTGTATAAAGATTTTATTGTACCATTAGGAATTCCACCATTGTAATAGTAATTTTGGTAGTAGGTTTTGCCTGTGCGTTTGAGTATAAGAGAGATACTCGAACGTGGCATAACACCCCTTTTTCCTTTTAGTTGTTGTTTAAGCTTCCGCTGTTGTATAAAAAAAATTATTAAATTATACCCGTATTTTCGGTAGTGGAAAAAGTGGGGTGTTACGGTGGATGCTCTTATTACAAGAGTTTAACTTGGAGATACGAGATAAAAAAGGTGTAGAAAATTTAGTTGCTGATCACCTTAGCAGGTTGATCACAAGTGAAAAACCTTCGCCATTACAAGATGATTTTCCTAATGAACATCTTTTTTCTGTCCAAAAGACAATTCCCTGGTATGCTGATATTGTGAATTACTTAGTTACCAAAACATTACCCATTGATTTGTCTACATCTCAAAAAGATAAAATAAAGAGTGATGCCAAATACTACGTTTGGCATGACCCTTATTTGTGGAAGCATTGTTCCGATCAAATAATCCGAAAGTGTGTATCTCAAGAAGAAATTCCTTCCATTGTGAATTTTTGTCATTCATATGCATGTGGAGGGCATTTTGGTCCAAAAAGAACAGCTCGTAAAGTGTTAGAATGTGGTTTATTTTGGCCATCTCTATTCCGTGATTGCTATATGTTCTGCAAAACATGTGAACAGTGTCAAAAAACTGGAAATTTGGGTTATAGGGACCAAATGCCACTTACCCCTATTCTCGTTTGTGAAATATTTGATGTCTGGGGTATTGATTTCATGGGACCTTTTCCTTCTTCTTACAACAATGTCTACATTATTCTCGCTGTGGATTATGTGTCAAAGTGGGTTGAAGCTAAGGCTACCCGAACTGATTGTGCTAAAGTTGTTGTTGAGTTTGTTAAATCTAACATTTTTACCAGGTTTGGGATGCCAAGAGCAATCATAAGCGACCGTAGAACTCATTTTTGCAATAGAATGGTGGAAGCGTTGATGAAAAAGTATGATGTTACTCACCTTATTTCTACAGGTTACCATCCACAAAGCAATGGACAAGCCGAAATCTCAAACAAGGAAATCAAGTCCATACTTGAAAAGACTGTTAACCCAAGCAGGAAAGATTGGAGTACACGACTTGATGATGCTTTATGGGCTTATCGAACAGCCTACAAAACTCCAATAGGTATGTCTCCTTATCGTTTGGTGTTTGGTAAACCGTGTCATCTTCCTGTTGAGTTGGAACACAAGGCGTATTGGGCTGTTAAGCAATGTAACATGAGGATAGATGAAACTGGTGAGTTGAGGAAGTTGCAACTGCAAGAGCTTGAAGAAATTCGTAATGATGCATGCGAAAGCTCTAGAATTTACAAGGAAAAAACAAAGGCATTTCATGATCAAAAGATTTCCAGGAAATTTTTTTCTATTGGTCAAAAAGTTTTACTTTATCATTCTAGATTGAAACTATTTCCTGGTAAATTGCACTTTAGATGGATAGGACCTTTTGTTGTCACTAATGTTTTTCCTCATGGTGCAGTTGAAATACACAGTTTAGAAACTGGAAAAACTTTTAAAGTGAATGGTCATCGTTTAAAGCCTTTTTATGAAGGTTTTCAGGCATATAATGTCGAAGAGATTGGTTTGCAGTGCCCCGTTTATGAAGATTGAAAAGAGATTATGTCTAGCCAGTGACATGTCACTTATAATCAGGGGAGTTTGTTCCATTCTTTAAATAAATTTTGCTTACTTGTTTTAATTTCAAATTTTATTCAACAATTGAGGACAATGTTGAGAATAAGTGTGGGGAGGGGATATGATTATTTTCTTCTTGTCATATTGAAAAAAAAAATCTTTCTTTTTCTACTAAATTTTTCTAAAAAATAATAGTATTTTTACTAAAATTCATAACATAATTGAATAATTGATCTTGCATATTATGAGTATTTAGTTAGTGTTTTGTTTGATATGGTGGTGGCTAAACTAAGCAAGCATGAACCTGTGAGATATTTGAGCCTTTGACTAACACTTCAGTCCAATTATTTTGTTCTTGTGTGATATCTTCCATAGATTTGTATCTCTAGAACTTGCCTTGATTCTCTTTAAAGCTAATTTGATTCATGCATGATTTTTAAGATGATTAAGGCCATCTTTGCTTTTTAGCCTCACTAGCCAAATAGCATGTTCATACCCTAATTATTTTCCTTTGTCACCCACTTTGAGCCTGTTAACCGTATTTTTGTTTTTATTGAACCACACATTATAAGTCTCATACCTGAAATTAATTTCCTTAACCTTGCCTAGAAGACTAGGGGAGCTTTGATTGGGTAATGCATAAGGATTGAGTGTGTGGAAAGATGTTGACAAAATGTCTGTATGAGTGAGAATAAGGAAATTGTCATTGGAGTTCTATGAGCTTTTTGGTTGGTATTTTCAGGAAAAAAAAAGGGTTGATGTAGTTGTTTCAATTTGAGATTGTTTCTACACTAAAGAGGGTGAAATGTGTGGTGGAAAGTGTCTTTCTTCTTCTATATAAAAAAAATCAAAAGAAAAGAAAAAGAAAAAAAAAAGAAGAGAAAAAAAGAAAAGTAGCAATACAAAAAAGAAAAAAAAAAGAAAAAGAGAAAATGATATTATCATTTTTTGTTGTTATTAGTAAGCCTGCTGAATAAGATATGAATAGTTTGTGGTCATATGGGGATGTGATAGTTTATTCGGTTGGAGTTGAGCTATCAAAATAACAAGAGTGATTGGGTTCATTTGATCTTTATTATTGAGTTAGTTCATTCAATCATGCTCCTCTAGTTTTGAAGGCTTTTTGAACTACTTTTCCAAATAATTCCTACCCTTTGCCCTAAGCCCCATTACAACCTTGAAGAAAGTCCTTATGATTTGGTCATGCATGTTATCTTGTAGTGGAGAATGAGAAGATATGTAAGCCTATGGTAGAGCATTTCTATAGGAATTGATTTGAGTGAAATCTATACACCCTTCAAACACTTTTGAGCGATGAGTGACATACCCGTGAGGGCTTGGTTATTTAGTTTACTCCATTTTCAAATAAATTGCTAGTTAAGTGTTTATAATGTGTTTGAGACCAATGTTCATGAAGTGTTATGAGTTTTTATATATATTTATATTTTTTTAAATAATGTCTTTGCTTGAGGACAAGCAAATGATTAGTGTGGGGAATTTTGATAAGCACTATTTTTATATTCAATTTAGATTGATCTTATAATAAATTAGTTTTATTTATTTTACATTATATTTATTTTAAGTTTTATTTTATATTTTATACTAATATGATAATTATATGAATAATTAGACTTAATTACTAGTTTAACTATTAAAATTGTATTAACATTATTTATAAGATATTTAAGCTACGTGAATTTAGAGTGGACTTTTTGCTAATTCATTTTGAGCAAACCAAAGTTATTTATTTATTTTATTAATGATCCCAAATCCAAATTCCCTTTTTTTTTATTGTAATTATGAATGTAAACAGCAGAATTGGAGAATGATGCGGACAGACTGCGTGCGAGCTCCTGCGAAGATTTTTGTCCGTGAATTGCTCCTAACCAAAGAACTCATCCGCAAATTACTCTTGCGAGTGAACGGATGGAATTAAGCCTAACTTACTATAAATAGGGACACATTTATTCAGTAGAAGATATCAGTTTAGGAAAGAATTTCATATACATTGTAAACACTTGCTACGATGTCCTGTTGAGTTCTTATTTTTCCAATTCGAGGATTATTGAAGTTTGATTCTACAAGACCAGTAAGCTTTATTTAGCCTAAATTATTCTTTGCGCTTTATTATCTATATATCTTCTATTACATTTATTTAAATTATTGCTTGATTAATTGTTGCAATAGGGCCCATTGTTCAATTGTCAAGTTATTAAATTGCTAGTTAGAACCTTGAATCCGTAATTGTTTGAGTGTTCTGATGTTGGTAGCAAATAGCACAATTTGATTATAACTGATTTTCAGTTTGTGTTATGAAGATATATAGTCTAGCTTAAATGAACCGAGCTTGTGAGTTTGTTGGCTAAGATTGGTAGTCTTTCTAATTCTTTTAATGCTGTTAGTAAATTAAATCCTAAGAGCTTGTTTAGAGTTGTTTATTAGCTAGGGAAGTGATTAAAGAGCTTGTTTTAATTACCGACGAAGTAAGGAAAGACAGGTTGTTAGAGCTTGTTAATAACCATAACCAATCTAGTAAAGAGTAAAGTTAGTTTGGCTTGCATATCAATATCTGTCTTGTTAGAATTAAATTGATATTATTCCTTGGGTTGGATACCATTTGCCATTGACATTTACTTGAATTTTCCATTTTATTATCGCTATTTAAGTTTCTATTCCCATCTCATTATTTATTAAATCTATTGCTAAAAATAAGTCTAACCAATCTGTGGGTTCGACCTTACTCATCGCTATTACAGTTCATAAGAGTAAGTATTTATTATTTGTTGGTTTCGACACCCATCACCTCAAGCATAACATCACAAGTCTAAACCACCAAGCCACTCAAGATCTTATGTATTAAAGGGCAAGAAGTTCCACTTATGCATGGAGTGCACTGGAAGTAAAGTTGTGGGGGGACACGTGTGTGGCCAATAATGAAGGCTGCCAGATGTCGTCCATTTGTCAACGATCCGTGAGTCCTACACCAATATAAACAGGGTTCCTTCCCTCACCTTAAAGGGCATTCCTTGGTTCACAACCTCCATTCTAGTTGAGTGGTTTGAGCCTTCTCTCTCTTGCTGGCACGCTAGGGTTCGAGTCCTGTTCGTAACTTATTTAGTTCTATTTTATATATTATTTCCCTAGCTTGTTTATTTATTTATTATTTGGGCCGCCAATTGGATCTCAACATTTCCGCAAATTATACCATGCACCGCGGTGGACGTAGCATTGTGCGCCAGGAATTAAAACGTCGTCGTATTATCCATTAGGTAGTAAGTGGACGTTATTTTGGGAATCACGTCCGTTTCCTCCGTTAACTTCCTAATATATAAAAAAACAGTGAATTTGAATTGTTTGTGTTGTGGCGGTTATGGCGATCTTCTTCTCCGATTTGTGAACTCACGAATAACAAATATACAGTCGTAGCTCTTGGATTCTCAGGCATTAGGATATGCAAGGCGTCAATTCGCAGCAGGAGGTGGTTGCGACTGAAGAACTCGATGATGCGGTTGGATTGGCTATTTCAAGCGATCGTAATCCAGGTTTTTTATGTTTGATTTTGTGATTTCGTTTGTGTTTATGAAAATCATTGAATTCGTATGCTTTGATTCGTGTGTTTTGGTTATATGATACTGGTTTTAGGATTGTTTTATGATACAACTATGCGATTGGAAGGGTAGAAGATGAGTTTTGTGTATTTGTGTGGATATTATGTGTATTCCTTTAATGAACTGTGAGTATTTCAAGCAATGTTTCTGTGTATTCATTGTTGTTGTATGTAAAACAGAAGGTGATGTGTGTTTTGTATTTTGGGGTTCCAATATTCTATGTATTCTAGTTATACACTATGTGTATTGTAGGCATGTATTCTGTGTATTGACTGTAGGGGTACTTAAACACTGTGTTTTTGCAGCTGATCAGGACTTGTTAGGGGTGTTAGTGAGTTCTATTGATGAAGCATATGAGGTTTATAATGATTATGCTTTCAGGCTAGGTTTTAGTGTGAGGACGGGTAAGCAAAGATATAGTGCTGGTACAAAACAATTGAAGATGAAGGAGTTTAATTGTTCAAAGTCTAGGTTTAAAAGGGTTTTAAGAAATGGAAGTTATTTAAAAGTTGATGTACGGACAGGTTGTCGTGCATCTGTTCAATTTGATTTAGATGGGAATGGGATGTGGACTGTGACAAAGCACCAGAAGCTTCATAATCATGAGTTTGTTCCCACGACCAAGAGTTATCTTCTACGGTCACATAGATCAGTGTCTAGAAATCATCTTTCCTACCTAAAGGATTTGAAGAAGAGCGGTGTTTGTGTGGCTGATGGTTTACGGTTTCTTAAAACACAATCAGGGGGGTCACCACTCGTTGGTTTTACAAGCAGGGATGCATATAACTCGATGTGCACTGATGTATTGAACAATTTGGATGGAACCGACTCAAACACATTAATTGAAATATTTAGACAAAGGCAGTCAAGTGAAAATGATTTTTTCTTTGATTTCGAAGTGGATGATGAGTCAAGGTTGTGCAGCTTTTTTTGGAGAGATGGGAAAATGATGCGAGACTATGAATTGTTTGGAGATTTGTTAGTTCACGATACGACGTATCGTACTAACAAATATGATATGATTTGTGGTCCATTCGTTGGTATGAACCATCACTGTATGAACGTCATGTTTGGATGTGGTTTTTTGTTGAACGAGAGGATTGAGTCGTTCGTATGGTTGTTTAGGTCATTTTTAAGATCAATGAATGGGAAAAGTCCCCAAAGTATAATGGCCGATCAATGCGCTGCCATGGCTGCTGCTATTTCCCAAGTTTTTCCAACCTCAAGACATCGCCTATGTATATGTTTTTCCAACCTCAAGACATCGCCTATGTATATGGTATATCGGTGAGAATTCAAAGAAGCACATCAAGGGACTAAGAAATCAAAAAGATTTTCTAGACATATTCAATTGTCTATTGAAACATACAGATACGGAGGCAGAGTTTGAGCTTTATTGGACAAGGTATGCTTTCATTAGAAATTCTGTGTATTGGTGATGGTATTTATGTTTATTTTAGTTATAGTATTCTGTGTATTATATTTTTCCCAATTGCTTGCATTAGTATACAGAGTTGGCAATTCTCACCCAGATTATGTGTATTCTCTTGATATATTCTGAGTATTGTAGTGTTAGAGTATGTTTATTCTATTGATTCTGTGCTTTCATTCCCATGCCTTCATATCTGATAATACTCCCCTTATATTCTGTGTATTCAATTGAATGATCCTGTGTATTTGTATATGAGAGTCTGTGTATGCATTATAGTATATGAATATGTGTAGTTAATATATATGTTATGGTATTCCAGGATGGTCACAACATACAAATGCCATAATAATTCTTAGATTGAAAAGCTGTATCAATGTAGAGAAAAATGGTGCCCTGCATTTAACAAAGATTATTTTTCTGGTGGTATTTTATCTTCACAAAGGAGTGAAACCACAAATCACTCTATTTCTAGAAGGTTGTCCAAGACTGTTGGGCTATGTGATTTCTATAGCTCATTTGTTGGTGTTGTTTCGGAGTGGAGGAGTAGAGAGAACGGGGAAGATGTCCGGTGTTCCCAAGGTGTACCTACAATGGCTATGGATCACATTAAGATTCTTTCACATGCTAGGGATATTTATACGATTGAGATATATTACTTGTTCGAAGAGCAGTTTTTGAAAGGGGCATCATGCTATCAAGAGTGTGTTCAATTTGAAGGTGGCGTGTATAAGTATCACGTCTGGAGGCCGGAGGTTTATATTATTAGGCATGAAGTGATTTTTAACGTTAGAGAGTTAGATATTTGGTGCAGTTGCAAGCTGTTCACTGAAACCAGGATCTTATGCTGTCACTGTTTACGCATTTTAAACGTGCATTCTGTGTCTGAAGTTCCAAATAAATATATTCTGAAGAGATGGACTAAAAGAGTTTTGGAAGACAAGAATGCTGGTATTATCCCCCCATCTCAGTGCTTTAATGTTCCCTCTTCTGTTTGGACTTTAGAGATCACTAGGAAATTTCAGAAGTTGGTTGTTTATTGCCAAGAAAACAGCGAAGCACGCAAAATTTTTGAGCAAGCATTGTTAGATGCCAAGAGAAAAGTTGAACATGAGTATGGCCTTATTTTCTTCGAAGGTGAAGATTGTGATGTGGAATCGTCGAGCGGTGTTATAAAGGATCCATCAAACAGGCGGTTGAAAGGGGTACGCAATAGGAGGGTGACTAGTGTGATTGAAAAGAAATACAAGAAAGCAAGGGGTCGAAAGCAGCTTGCTCATATAGCTGCATCTAAAACAAAATCGGTGGGGCAGTCTCAAGTTGAAGATGCTATTTCTAATATTGCTGGTAATGGATACCTGGTGCATCCAATGTCTGGAGGTTCAACTTTTTGTCATTTTAGGTCAAATTCAAATCAAGAGGACAATTAGAGTGTGTCTTAATGTTTGTTAGTTTTGTTTTTTCAAGACATGTAGTTGTACTTTTTATACACAAAACTATTACAAGTAATACACAGACTGTTTCCGCAAGATACACAGAATTATTTACCAAAACAACAGAAACCATTTGGTGTTATTTCTTTATATTGCACTATGTAATACACAGAACAGTACTGCCGAATACACAGAATATGAATTGCACTCTGTAATATGTTTTTAGACTTAGAAGACAGAGGTGGAAGCCAGGGTTTAGCATCAGGGTTTAGGGTTTAGCACCCAGTACTATGTATACAGATATATTGTTGAATACATAGAGTTGAAGTCAATAATACACAGAATATTACTATGTAATACACAGAATATTATTATGTGTTATGGTTTTAGGGGTTAAGGTTTAGTCTTAGAGGTATGGGTTACCATTAACTGAATACACAGAAGGACAGCATGTAATACGCATAATGTTACCGCATAATACACAGAATATATAATTGAAGTCATTCTTGGAATAAGTTTTGTAATCAATAGAATAAACTTAATAGATATGGCACCCTATAATATAAGATGTGACAAAAAGCTTTTTTTCATTTCAGAGTTAGAGTAGTTTCCAAAATAAAGAACACATATCAGATACTTGTTTCAATTTCAGTTTACAGGAATCAACAGCTTTACAAACACGGTCACTTAGATTGTTTGTAGATTTCTTTGGCTGCATTTGTCACCTCTGGTAGAAGGGTATTCCATTCTGACATGAGTATGGTTGCGGCATATTTAGCTCTCAGTGATGTGAGGAATGTATTATGCAAAAATAGAATGCAAAATTAATTAGAAATGAATTGTTAAATATTTTAATATGGAAGAAAGTTGAAAGAATAGTTTTATACTCACATCTTCAGGGCCTCCAGTGAGTCCTGCATTCCAGTCTTCTATTGATGTGCCTGTGTAAGTCTGCATATGCCTCATCGAGTATATGGCACAGTCTACAGCATTTTCTTCATTTTGCCAAGGCATCTGCACGTATTGCACTCTCATTGTTTTCATCTTCTTTGCAAGTGCAATCTTCTTTGTTGCGAGATACTTAGTGAAGGCAATCAACTGTAGAATATCGATATAGTTGTGTGTAATTAGTATGACAGAATACACAGAATCACAGCATGTAATACACAGAATATGTAGTCTAAGTCATATACAGAATATACTTTGTAATATACAGAATACACAGAATGAAATTGTGACGCCCCAACTTTTCACAAGCTGAGATAGCTAAAACTTAACACAAAAGCTGCCTATCTCAACTATAAAACATAACATAGCCGCCTGTAATTCCCTGCTTGAGGTGCAGAAACTCCTCTTGCATGGCCGCCTTCACATGCGCCGGGTAGAAACGAGCACGCAACTTATCCTTGAAGGATTCCCACCCAAAGCCCGGCTCCTGTCTCATTGTCGGTCCTCTATGGACCCACCAGAGGTCGGCCTCCTCCTGTAGGTAAAAGCTAGCCATCTCCACTTGTCGGCCCGGTGGACACTCCACCACTTCCAGGATCTTATCGAAAACCCTTATCCACTCCTCGAGGATCACGGGATCCTCCTGCCCTGCGAAGAAGGGTGGGTGCTGCCCCGCCACCCTCCTAACCAGATCCGGCTGCCCACGCTGGTTATTCTGAACCATCGCGTTCCCCAGGAGCTGTGTGATCTGCGTCAGCTGCTGAAGGTTCTGCATTAGCTGTTCACCATACGGCACGTCCTGGAAGTCCTCACGTCGACGAGGTGGCACCATGATCACTAACGAGAGAGATAACTACAGAAAGACGGATAGCACTGCGGTCGGCCTTTTCCAAACACGCAAGAAAGAAGGTGAGAACAAGCTCACAACAACTAAACAACAAGCAACCCACATTATAGCAAAGTATAAACAACTAAACGAGTCCTCACCGCGCGTCCTAAAATTCACACATCTTAGGATTCTCAAGCATCCTAATTTCTACTAATCAAGTCCTAGAGTCTCAGATTTCAAACCCTAGGATCTCTACTTTAGACCTCAACACAGGCTCTGATACCAACTGTGACACCCCAACTTTTCACAAGCTGAGATAGCTAAAACTTAACACAAAAGCTGCCTATCTCAACTATAAAACATAACATAGCGGAAGTGAATTAAAACCTAAGGGGTATCATGCCACATCTAGGTAAGAAAACACGGCCTAGATGCACAGGCTAACCAAAGCTGAACTGCATAGATAATAAATCCTCAAAACATATCCCAAACATCCAATCTAAAACAAGAGTATATAGAATCTCACATTGGCACACAGGCCCAAAACATAAGTCTAAAACATAACAGCCTAGTCTAAGCCTCCTCCTACGGATATATCTCTATCACGCTCACGCTTAGACTTTATTGCATACCTGGAAAACATACAAGGAACCATTAGCAAAAGACTGCTAAGCAACCACCATTCACACCCGCAAGGAAGTATAGATATATATAAGTTTGTAAATAGGTTTACACACCCATATAGAATATACACACCAACAAACTGTTCTTTGTTTAAATCAGATACTCAACAACAGCAAGCTAAAAGAATATATAAACCAAGACTCCTCCAAATGAAACCAATGTCCAATAACGAATGCATAAGACAACAAGTCCATAAACAATATACCAACTGAATCATAACTCCAACGGAATAATCACAAAGGAACCGATCAAACCGCAACATAACAAGGAACAACAAGATATCAACTGAGATACAACTTAACCGAATAACTACAAAGGAAACTAACGAATACACCATACCAAGGAAGAACTCCCAATTCCAACCTCCAAACCACCATACCATCCCTCATACCAAACACCAACCCAAAAGTTAGCTCACAAGGGTAAGAACCCAATCACAGAGGCAATAAATGCCCAAACACAGGGGTATAAACCCAATCACAGGGACGAAAGTCCAATCACAGGGACGGAAGTCCAATCACAGGGACGAAAGTCCAATCACAGAGGCGAAAGCCCAATCACAGAGGCGAAAGCCCAACATAATCAATAATACCACAATTAGCTCACCCACCAACAACCAAGAGATACTCAATGATCCACCACTCCATACTCATACTCAAACTCAGCCCAAGAACCATCACTCAGAGTGTTCATCTCAGATATGAACACAAACCAACTCCCAGATAGTATAATCAAGGATTCAACCAACCAAATAATAGAATCATATAATGGACTAAGAGGTATGAATAAATACTCCAGAATCATGGTAAAATATCCAATAGAATATACCAACAAAATCCAGAACAAAAAGAGAAACAAGCAAACAACAGATCACAGAACACTCACTGGAACCAGTATTCCGTGAGAACCAACGGAACACTCAAACGGAACACTGCCCTCCGCCACTCACCTCCGCAAGAAGGAAGCGGATCCCCTCAACGGATCACTCACCTCCGCCAACCACTACCGCCTTACTCTTGCGGAAGACTCTAGCGGGTTACATTGTGCCGCTAGGGTGCACCGCAAGAGCAAATCCCACGCATCACTCCCAGACTCAGCTTAGAATACGAATATTTGTTCCAGAATACGAAAATAAGATCAGATTACACAGATTGCATCTCCCAGAAGCCAAATAAACATGGAATCCATACCAACAAATGTTCATAAACATCAATATGCAAAGGATCAAGAACACAAGTTCATAAATCCATCCAACATATCTCACAAACAACAACAAGGCTAATATCCAAGAAATTTCAGGATTCCAACAAACCAAATAACATCATAGATTGAGAGTGTAA
This sequence comes from Ipomoea triloba, assembly GCF_003576645.1. NCBI lineage: Eukaryota > Viridiplantae > Streptophyta > Magnoliopsida > Solanales > Convolvulaceae > Ipomoea > Ipomoea triloba. The sequence goes on from NC_044928.1 coordinate 4,168,312, forward strand.
AAAAAATAGATTTTAGTGGACATAGTGGTTACCTCTTGAAGCACTCTTCACCCAAGAACTCTTACACCTTTCCACTAAGCTTCACCTTCACCTTGATCATCTTTTTCCCAAAAGATCCCCAAAAGAAAAACATAAGAACTTGCATAAAAATTATGAAAACTACATGATGCAACGAATATTCCAAGATATAGATGCTTACCCAAGCCTCAACAACCCTAAAAGAGCAATCTTGACTTGAATATTTGAAGATGAAATGAAGATCAATCTTTGAAGGGGAAAGGGATGAAAATGGCATGAATAGTAGTAGGGAAGAGAGAGAGTGAAAACCTCTAGAAGAGTTAAGTCTTGAATATATATACTATAATACATATATACATATATGTATATATTAGGGTGGAAGACTTAATAAGGAGTGGGCTCAACTCTTTATATATATATATATATATATATAACAATGTTATGTACAAGATTAATTTATTGGGCCAAGAGATTCATCTCTTAAATAAATAAATACATAGAATAGGAGAAAGCCCATAATATTAGGAATTAAATGTCTTAGAGACAATATATATATACTAGAAATTGGGCCATTATAAAAATACTCTTACTCATAAGAATTGTAAGGATCCAAATTAGAATAAATCCCTTACAAGAATTAAATCAAGAATTGGGTTCCTGATTAAAATAATTAATTCGGGTTCAAGAAATATATATATATCTATATATGAAATTGGAAGAACTAGCCTAATTAAATTAAATAAATTGCCCGGTGGAAACAATTACCGGTCTCAAGGCTTGAACGAATTTACGGGGTGTTACAGAAATGTTAGAATACACAGACTCACTCAGTAGGATACACAGAATTTAATAGAGATAAGATTTCTTACTAGTTTCTCCGGGCAACCTTCATACTTGTCTTGTGCTTTAATTCCTTCAGGAATAGGCCTGTTGTCAATTATTTGAAGTCTGGATGTCAAGAAATTAAAGCACAACAAGTAGAAATCAGTTTGTGTTATATGGACAATTCAAATGAATAATATACAGAATTTAAATAATTAAGGTACAGTTATTTTGTACTTACAAGGCTGGCATCACTGATATCAAGAGAAATTGATTCGAGTTGGTGATCAATTGCTCCGCAGAATTCTTTCAAAATGGCCTTTGAGGCAGCACTTTTACTATTCTGCAAATTTGTTGCACTTTCCAACGTCATCTGCAAAAATTTGTTTTTTTTTTCTTGTTATACAGTGCATTGGTATGAATAAAGGAAAGAAAAAAAAAAGTTTAGAGTAAAATGTTTACTTACAAAAACAATTTCTGAGAAGAAAACCCTTTTTGGCTTTTCAATTGATCTTCTCATGTCCAGTAAACTCATCAGTTGGCACCAAATTTGCACAATGTTGGTAGATATATAACCGGATGCCAATGACATGAAATCCTCCCGGTTAGCAACCAAATTGTTCCCTATGTAGAGCATATCACTACACAAAGTAAAATATAGATTAATCATAAGGAAATAACATGTTAAGTAATATGATGTATGTCTAGTAAAAGTTATCAAAATGGAACTTACTTCATTGAATATTGACTACCACAAGACAAGAATGCGTAGTCTGAAAAGATTTTTTGTTTAGCTGAAATGTTTGTCAGCTTTGTTCTGTTTTGTGCCCAATATGGTGAGCGTAAGGCCAGAGGAAGTTGTTTCAACTTTCTTTGTGGTCTTTTCTTTGTGTGGACATCTTCAATTTCCTCTTCAGACTCTGCAAGGATGCTGTGTATACACAGAAATATAATAGTCAATACACAGAATGATAGCATGTAATACACAAAATACTACCATGTAATACACATAATATATAGTCTAAGTGAATTACAGAATAAAAAATTTAGTATACAGAATACACAGAATGAAATGTTAGAATACACAGACTCACTCAACAAGATACACAGAATATAAGCACAAGTATTAGTAAATTATAAAGTGTTATAAGCATAGGTGTATACCTTTCAAATTCAAGTTCAACTGGTGTTTTTGGTGTTGTTGGTGTTTCTGTCAGAAATGTTGTAGCAGATGGTATTGAAGCAGATGGGGCTACTTGCTGTTGCTCTGTAGGCACTCTAGAAATATTTTCAACCAATGATTCCAGCATGGTTGCTATCTCGGGAGATTTTGGAGACGTTGTTGCTTCTCTTTGTTGTTCTCTCTGTGTTGTTGGTGGTGGGGTCTTCTCCAGTGTAGGCTGGCTCTGTGTTGTTGGTGGTGGGGTCTTCTCCAGTGTAGGCTGGGCTGATTTTCCTCTTTGTGATCGCCTTCTTGGGGTAGGCTGGGCTGATTTTCCTCTTTGTGATCGCCTTCTTGGGGATGGGGTTGCTGTTGGTCCTCTTTGTGATCGCCTTCTTGGGGATGGGGTTGCTGTTGGTGGTGCATGCGATCGCCTTCTTGGGGATGGGGTTGCTGTTGGTGGTGCATGCGATTTTGCTGCTGGTGATTTTGTTGTTGTTGCTGCTGCATGTGGTGGTGGTGCTGGTGCTGTTGTTTCTGCTGGTGATGTTGTTGCTGCTTGTTGATCTTCAGAATGTGGTGGTGATGGTGTCGGAGTTAGCAGCTGGAAAGAAGGTGCATGGATTTCAGGAGAGATGTTCCTCATGGTTGCATAGAATGCAGCTTCAAGTTCAGCGACTGCCTCTAAGAAACTTGGCTCATTGAAGACATCATCATCCTTTAGCAGGCTCTCGGGTGGGACCGGTGGGCTTGGATTTGGACTTGGTGTTGGATTGACAGTGTGGGAGAAGTTGACAAAAGTGTTCTTTATGATTTCAGCTGCTGAATTGCATAGAATGCAGCTTCAAGTTCAGCGACTGCCTCTAAGAAACTTGGCTCATTGAAGACATCATCATCCTTTAGCAGGCTCTCGGGTGGGACCGGTGGGCTTGGATTTGGACTTGGTGTTGGATTGACAGTGTGGGAGAAGTTGACAAAAGTGTTCTTTATGATTTCAGCTGCTGAATTGTTGGTTCCAATTCCAGCCATGACTTCTCCAAACTCTGCAATGCTAGAACTCATTTTCTTCAGGGAGTCAGTAACTCGTTGCACAGTTTCAGACTCAATTGGTTTATGAGTCACTTCCTCCTCAAGCATTGGCCTTCTGTCAATCACTTTTCCTCTACCATAGTTCCCTGTCTTCCTATGCATTTTAAGCGTTGCTTTAAGGTCTTTTGTTATCCATTCTCTAATGGTTGGAGGATTTTGTGTGAGAACAAGCCCTCTGATCTGGACTCGATCAAGGTAAGAAAGCTTCAAAGAATAAAAAAAAAAACAAAGATTAGAACAAACATTTAGTGGTTATGATCTATGACTTATGGTTTAGTATTTAGGACTATGCACAGAGATATATAAGGGAATACACATAATGAATAACTACAATACACAGAATATTACTCAGTAATACACAGAATGTGAAGATGAATACACAGAAACCTTCAACAGAGTACACATAGAATACACAGACTCAAGTAAGGCATTTTATTCAATAATTTATAGAATTATAAGAATAAGTTAGTATTGCATACCATCAGGAAAGTTGCAGGGCCACTGTATGAGGAATCATGGTTTGATTTCCAGGTCTCTACAGTGTCTAGCAGACTCTTTATGGTGTAAGCACACCAATTCAGTTCTTTGATTTTACTCACATCTTGCAGTGAGTATAGAATCCTGTAATTGCAGAAGGTGTTCTTGTAGCCCCTTATCAGTGTTGTAACCACGAAGATGACAAAGTCACGGTCGAACATGTCACCACTGTCTTGTCTCTTGACAATCTTGTTTAGCATTTCAGTGGTTGTTGGGGTTCCCTTCTCTACCCCCCATCTCAGTCTCCAATCCCTGACCAAAGCATTGAATCCTTCAGTCTCATTACTGGAAGTGCCCTCTACGACAGGGAGTTTGCCACGCAGGAGTCCAAGTGTAGACTGTACATCATCCTCCGACAAACACAGCTCATCATCACCATCTCCAATTTCAATGGAGCATCGTTTTATGTCCATCTTCTTTAAAATGTGCTTGATTAGCACACCATCACAATGAGTCAGCTTGATGTCCAGTAGTGGTCCAAATCCTATATCCTTTACGGCTTGATGCTGATCTTCGGTTAAACTGCTGACAAGGGTGAACAACTGCTTGGGAGTTGTTCGAACAGTAAAGTATTTCTTTGGTTTTGGTTTGTCTTCTACTACTTCCTTCCCCTTCTTTGTTCCTTTTGTTGCAGGCTTCTTTCTCTGTTTTTTTTTTGCCTGTCTTCTGTCGGTGGCTTTGACGTAGTTGCACTATCTCTCTTTCTCTTTCTTCTTTCTAAGGCAGTTGCCAGGACTTGATCGCTTTTATCAGAACTTGACATTGCTGTCACATAATAGAAAAGACAGAATTAACATGCTAGAATACACAGAATGACATGCTATAATACACAAAGTCTTTAACACTAATACACAGAATCTAAGCCCTAGTATCAATAACCTCAACACAACAATGTGGATAAAATGCTAGAATAAACAGAGTCAGTAAGAAGAATACACAAACACATTAACACGAATACACAGACTCATTAACAACAATACACAGAATATACTTCTCATTATTATCAATCACCAAGAATGTTGGAAACTTGGAATCAACAATGTGGGATGGTAACATTCTTGTATACACAGAATGATATGCTAAAATACACAAAGTCTTTAACACTAATACACAGAATATAAGCCCTAGTTTCAATAACCCAAATTCAACAATGTGAATAAAATGCTAGAACACACAGAGTCAGTAAGAAGAATACACAAACACATTAACGCGAATACACAAACTCAATAACAATAATACACAGAATATACTTCTCATTATTATCAATCACCAAGAATGTTGGAAAATTGGAATCAACAATGTGGGATGGTAACATTCTTGTATACACAGAATGATATGCTAAAATACACAAAGTTGTTAACAATAATACACAGAATATAAACCCTAGTTTCAATAACCCAAATTCAACAATGTGGATAAAATGCTAGAACACACAGAGTCAGTAAGAAGAATACACAAACACATTAACGCGAATACACAAACTCAATAACAATAATACACAGAATATACTTCTCATTATTATCAATCACCAAGAATGTTGGAAACTTGGAATCAACAATGTTGGAATGGTAACATCCTAAAATGCAGACAATGACATGATATAATACACAGAGTCTTTAATAATAATACACAGAATCTAAGCCCTAGTATCAATAACCTAACACAGATGTTTGATGAGGTTTAATACTGAAAATCAACAATGTGGATGATAAAATGATATAATATTGAGAATCAGTAAATGTTCATGATAGAATGTGAATGCAAATGCATATATGGTATATATACAAACATTATGTTTTTTTTTTTTTTGCACAATGTCGTTGATCAACAATGTTTGTTAAACAATTGCAACATTTCCCCTTCAATTTGCCTTTATACAATTTGTGAAGTTGTATGTCTCTTGTTTGTACTCGTGTTTTCTCTAATGAAAGTTCTATTTTGATATACCCAAAATTCAATAGTTTATCACTCTCATATATTCGCTCATCGAACAAAAATCATTCACTCATCTAATTGCATATATTGATTTTAAATTTGTTTCTTGCATTCTCCATTGATATACCGTCAATTACAAAATTGTTATTGTTTCATCTAATACTTAAATTCAACGTGCAGGTTATTCGATGCCTTTGCATATTTGTCTTAAACCCTCAAATTGTCAACTATACTCTTTGATTTTGCCTAGTAAGTATATATTTATTGAATATGTATTAGGTTGCTAAAATTTCTTTAATAGCTTTGATTTTTGCTTTTGCCTTATATCTTAACTTCAACTCTTTGATGAATTACATGTAATTTAAAAGTGAACCTAATATATATGCGTGAGATCTCATTTGGTTCATGCAATGTTGTAGTTTTTAGAAATACATTTGTTGAAAATTAACATGAAAATAACATATGTGTGGTTATTTAGATCATGTTAACATGTATTTGGATTCTCTTAATTGAAGAGATGAATTTCATATATTTGTATATTAAAAAGGGTTATTGGTAATTGAGAAATTAATTATCAAAATATATCTGTAGTTATGAAATTAGAATTTGGGAAGCCTTTATCTCACATCGGAAATAAATGTGAATTAGAATTATAATATAAATATAACTTTACATTTTGGAGGGGTGGAATATTTTCCTATAACATCTGTGTGCTATAGGTGCATTTATTGGGAGATCAACATCTTTATTAGAAGTTAATTATGGAGTACAATTCTTATTGTTTGAATATTGTGTTTTTGTGTGTGTGTGTGTGTACTTGAGCTCCCGGCCCGACCCGGCCCTGAGGGGGTGATATCTACTATTTTGTACAATAATTCACCCCTTATTTTAGTTGTATTTCCCTTATCCTAGTGAAATTGGGAATTGTTTGTGTGTTATATTGTCCAAGTGTTGAATTATCTACAAGGAGCGACAAAGGAAGAATTTTGGAACATTTTGGACAAGTTTTGGAAGAAAAGGAAATTACAAGGAAGGAAGGAAACAAGAATACGATTTGGAAAAGAATTGGAAGTTGCCTAATGGGCCAAGGCCCATCTACCTCCTATATATTCTACCTACTCTCTACAATTGAAGGAGTTCCCCTTACAGAGTTCTGAACCCTAATTAATTTTAGTTTATTTTTCCCCTTCTCTTTATATTTCCCTAGCATAGTTTAGATTAGTTTCACATTAGATTATTTAATTTCAAGCTTGGGATCTCAGATTGAAGTTGGATTTGTTCTTTATCAGTTAAGTTCTCTTATTCCTTTATTTACTTTCTTCTCAGAATTCTTGCAATGTTTATGGTTATTTATTATTGCTTTGCTTTGTTTACTCCAATCATGCGTGAGTAATTCACCTATAGGTTTGGTTTAGGGATCCATTGTTAATCTTGATGTTCAATTGGTGATTATTGCATAAAGGGATTAAATCTTTTACCTAGGGTTTATGTTGATTTGGGGATTTGCTTTCTACTTGTTATTGATTGATGGCCACAATTAATTGTTAGTCTAGGAGAGGGATTCATTACAATGAAAGTTGGATGGAGACCTCGAGCCTTACCAATTTCAACCTAATTTTCCTACTATGAGAATAGGGGTAATGTTGGGGGCTTACAATGTTTAGGTTCTTAAGGTTATGATTGATGTATCACGACGGTGGGGCAATTGTAGCCTAATTCTGTTTATTGATTACGAAAGTAGCTGAATTGAATTCTTATGTGCATTGCCCATAAATCTCTAGGTTAACTATTCTTTCCCTAATTCTGAGATTGTTAGAATTTCAAGATTACAATTCCACTAATCTGACCCATTCCCTTATCATACAGTTAATTCATTAGCAATTTTATTTCTTTTAATTTTCATCATTCAATTATTAGTTGCTTGGATTCTAGTTGATTCACATACTCTAGTGCCTAGTATTCTTAATTCATACAATTACGTGCCATAACCCCAATCCTCAACGGAACGACATATTACACCCTCTTTTACACTCCCATCTATACTTCATCAAGGGGGTATAGGGTGGGTACTTGCCCAAGGCCCATCTCTATAGGGGGCCCATATGCCATAAGATATACGGTGTATTATATATATAGTATATATTACTTATTATATATTAAAATAATAATAGGGTTGAAGCCTGAAAGAGACGTTGTCTCACACCTAGGGATGGCAATTCAACCCGCCCCCGACGGGAAAAACCGATCCCCGCCCCGACGGGGGCAGGTTCGGGGAATTAATTCGGGGATGGGGAAAAATTCCCAATCCTCGCCGAGGACGGGGACGGGGAGGGTGATCCCCGCCCCGACCCCGACCCCGTTCCCCGATCCCCACCTCGTCGCCGATTCCCCGAATATATATATATATATATATATATATATATATATATATATATATATATATATATTATATATATATATATATATATATATATATATATATTCGGGAATCGGCGACGAGGTGGGGATCGGGGAACGGGGTCGGGGTCGGGCGGGGGGGATCACCCTCCCCGTCCCCGTCCTCGGCGGA
>NC_044928.1:4176468-4177684 GCF_003576645.1 Ipomoea triloba
TCCGCCGAGGACGGGGACGGGGAGGGTGATCCCCCCCGCCCGACCCCGACACCGTTCCCCGATCCCCACCTCGTCGCCCGATTCCCGAAATATATATATATATATATATATATATATATATATAATATATATATATATATATATATATATATATATATATATATTAATATGTAAAAGTATATAAGAAAATAAAACCCTAGAAGGAAATTATTTGGCTAATTCCGCCTCTCTCTCTCAAGTCTACTCTCTGTCCCCTACTGCTCACCGTCGACAACCCACCCTCACCGGTCACCGCCCAGCCGCTGCATACTGCTCACCGTTGACAGCCCAGCCTCACCGGTCATTGGTTCGCTCGTTCGCTGCGCTTTCACCTAAATTGTCTTCGCATCATCGCCTAATGTAGTAATGCCTTAATTGCATGCGGCCTGCCTAATCTGCCATTGCAAAGGTATTTTACGAATTGCAGAATGCATATTAGGCCGTAATGCCGTATTGTTGTAATGCTGTTTGTGGAATCCTAAATTCCTAATCGAGTAATTGTCACTTTGCTATTTAAATAATTAAATAAATTAGGAATTTAGTTTGTAGATGAATTGCAGAAATGTAGAATTGTGGATTAATTAGGAATTGACGAATTGTAATTTTGGAATTAGGATTTTTTTAGGAATTTAGTTTGAAGAATTGTAGATTAGGAATTTTTTCATATAGGAGCCCTTTTATTTTAATTTTGCCCAGGGACCTATAAAACTTTTGGACCGGTTCTGTTGAGCTCAAATTTTACTAGATATGAACATCAACTATTACAAATTAGTCAATTTTAGTATTTAAATGTGTCAATTTTTTTTGAAAGGTTATTACAGATTTAGACCTCAAATATTAGTATATGACATAAAAAGGTAAAAAACTCTCACAACTTGTTATGATTTATTGTCTTATTGATATACTCATTCCGATTGTCATATTTGCTTTTTACACTGTTTTTAAGGAACTAAAGAAAATGTGCCAAAGACCTTGTGGTCTAGTTGTAACCCCTCGTCTTTCCGATAAGTCTAAGGGTCGGAAAATATATCTTTAGGCTATGACATTCATAAGATGATCTCCCGATATGTCAAGGGAATTTTTATACGGAGGTATAGTTGTCATTAAGCTGCGATCGTTCGTGCCGGTCACGAACCGTAAAATTTTCGAGGACGAATTTTCAGCTCGGATTTCCTTA
>NC_044928.1:4178553-4179075 GCF_003576645.1 Ipomoea triloba
GAAATTGATGATTAGGCATGTTATGACTAAGTATGAACTTCCTGCTTAGTTAAGTTGAAATTGGATGAGCTATAAGGGTCGAAATTTATTTTCTGATCGTACACCGCGAAATTTCCGCAGTGTACCGAACCTAGCCCATTTTGGAGCTTTTGACTGGAATAAATTTGTGGTTTCGGAAATTATTCTTTCTGGATTATTTTCCACCGAAACTTTATCTGTTTGGACCACAACTGATATGTTGTGGAGATATTTTTTATTTTATTATTTTTTTTCCTAAAGCTTATCCATAAGTTCAAAATGACCAAAACTTTTTATGGACATCAAGTACTATAAGTTGGGATTCTACCATAAAAATTGCAAGTGAAAAAGAGTTCGGGAACTATTTTTACCGGCTCAATCTTTCGGACTGCGCCAAGCTGAAATTTTCTGAATTATGCTTAGTATGATTATGGATGTGTTAATGATAATTGTGAGGTAGTTAGTGAGTTAATGGTGATTAGGTGATGCTAAGGACGTGGATTA
>NC_044928.1:4179975-4180828 GCF_003576645.1 Ipomoea triloba
AGTCTCTACGTCACTTCGTCAGGCGTAGGGAGGCTCTGCGTCACTCAGTCAGGCGCAGGGGAGTTTTCTATATCACTCAGTCAGGCGTAGGCCGTGGGGGTGTGCACACTTAAGTATAGATACTCATGTCATTTTCGGGTTGGTATCAGCTTTATGGACCTAGGTGGGGCCAAACTAGGGACCATAATGATGAACCTTCATCCAAGGGATCACGAACGAGACTTGGGGCAGGACCGTAATCCCCATGTCCAGATCCGATTTCGGTCTAGTCAAAGAAATTTGTATCCTCAATAAGGTCTCTTGCTTCTAGTCAGAAACTAAGTAACGTTTTCATAATTGAAGACAACTAGAAGTCATAATTGTGGCATTGACATGTGTGATAGACAGGGATAGTTCTGAAAACCTATCCTGTATGAAAAGAAATCAAAGGCAACCTAGTTTGATAAACTAGGAAGTTTGATAAGGAAATGTGTTGTGACTTATATACTCATTATATGCTTGTGATTATATGGCATTAATTGTTGATTGCAGTAATGAAAGGCATGGACACCATATTTGGTAATGTGTATTTACCTTTATGAATTATTTGTCAAAACTTTTATCTGATGGAAGTGACAAATGGATTACCTTACTTAGCCGTTGTGCTAATTACACTTCACCGTGTACGTCATTTCAGATGTCATCCAGTGAAGGATCCTGTAGCCCGGCAAACACTCCTGATCATGTTTGCCCGGGACCTACTTTTGTTGGTCAGACTTTGCATGACACGCCGGACAGAGACCCCTATTCTCCACCCGATTCTCAAAGCTCTCCAGACTATACTCCAGCGTCCCCTGACTATACTCCAGCAACC
>NC_044928.1:4182466-4224567 GCF_003576645.1 Ipomoea triloba
TATGCATATTCACATAAAGTACACATACTATATGTATATATATACACGTTAAGTATATATACACTGCACATACATGCTTTATAATATACATAATACAACATTTTGTACATACATTACACACACATTATAATATACATAGCATGCTTAACTTAAATATTTAGGCACATTAACAACCACCTCATACCATATATAATATGTATATATTACTTATATATATACATATATATGTTACAGTACACATACTATATATATAGAGATACAACCTTCATTTAATTATACATATATACTCATATATGTACATATATATATATATATATAGTTTAAACACACACACATCACACGTGTATATATATATATATATACATAATACACACATAAATATATATACTACACGTATATACATAGGTTTCATATACATAATACCACTTCCTTATAAGAAAATTTCAGCTAGCGCAGTCTGAAAGATTGAGCCGGTAAAGATAGTTCCCGAACTCTTTTTCACTTGAAATTTTTATGGTAGAACCCCAACTTATAGTACTTGATGTCCATAAAAAGTTTTGGTCATTTTGATCCACGAATAAACACAGAAAATTCCATTTTTGCCCTTGGCAGTGGGCTGTCCGGAATTCTGTCTCTCCCTGGACCAGTTTTGGGAAAAATTCCGAAAACCATACTTCCACTACTCCGATCATTATGAAATTTTATATGCGGGTTCTACACTTATAGAACTACATGTCTAAAAAAAATTGGATCAAAATACCTTACCAATTTTTCCCAATAAATTTCGGAAGTTACTGCCAGAATCTACCCTGATTTCCTTTCACTATTTTCACAAGTATAAGCTCATATGAACATAAATACAACATATACAAGCATATCCAAGCTATGAACATGTATACAAAAATATTCCCAAAGCTCCAAAAACACCATATTTCAACCAAAATCAATTATCCAAATTCAAGTGACTAATTCCAACTTAAGGGAATTCCTTACCTTGTAAAGGATTTCTAACACCTTAGGAAGCAATTTTGGATCCTTTCCCCAATTTTCACCTTAAAACCCTAGGTCCAAATCAACACCAAAACATCATGTATCAAGAAATTAAACATAGATTCATAACCTAGGAAGGATTACAAAGCTTTCTACCGAATAATATCGAAAACTTACCGAATAAATTGGAAGTTTAGAAGGATTTGGCTATGGAACTTTGGAAGAAAAAATGGTGGAAGATGATCACACCTCTCTCTCTCTTTTTTTTGGCATTTGGGGAAGAAAAGGGAAAAAAAATTCCTTTTATATTTAATCCCAACTTATGGGATAAGCTTTAGGAAAAAAATAATAAAATAATAAAATATCTCCACAACATATCAGTTGTGGTCCAAATAGATAAAGTTTCGGTGGAAAATAATCCAGAAAGAATAATTTTCGAAACCACAAATTTATTCCAGTCAAAAGCTCCAAAATGGGCTAGGTTCGGTACACTGCGGAAATTTCGCGGTGTACGATCAGAAATAAATTTCGACCCTTATAGCTCATCCAATTTCAACTTAACTAAGCAGGAAGTTCATACTTAGTCATATATGCCTAATCATCCATTTCCAAAGAAATCCGAGCTGAAAATTCGTCCCCCAAAAATTTTACGGTTCGTGACCGGCACATACGATCGCAGCTTAATAACAACTATACTTACTTATAAAAATTCTTTCGAAATATCTGAAGATCATAACTTAGGAATGTCAACGCCTTAGGATAATGTTAATAAAATACGGGGTATTACACTCTACCCTCCTTAAAAAGAGTTTCGTCCCCGAAACATCCTTCTTATCATCTATGGTTTCAAAAGACTACTACTATTCCCCAAAGATTCAAACTTAAACTCGAATCATAGGCTCTTATGGTTTTGAGGTCCTTACTTTGGGCAATAGAATGAGTTAGGCTCTGTCGCAAGTTAGTATAAGAGCCTATGATTCGAGTCAGCCTAGGGTTCGAGTCAGTTTAAGTTGACCTTGTTGGAGTTGGAGCTGGAGCTGGAGGCCGGAGGCCGGAGGCCGGACAGAGAACGGGGTACCTTGCCATTCCGTGTATAATATGTGATTTAATTGTTGCGTAGTATAATTACTACTTGTCATTGCATATATATGCTGATTGTTGGTCATATTGGTTTAAGTCGGCTGTTGACATGATGCCTTGATACTGTTATGCCATGGTAGGGATACCTACCTGATGAATATGATTAATGGTTAGACCCTCGAATTCTAACTTCTAACTTTAAGAGAGCTAACTCAGAATCGCTTGTTCAGCAAGATGCCTCCTAGACGAAGCGTACCTGCTAGGGAAAGCAATGATGTCTCGGCGATGGACCGTATGGCCATGGCAATGGAACAGATTTGAGTCATCTGTTTGGACAATAGTAAGGAGGAACTTGGCAGACTCTTGATTAATGAGTGCCAGATGTAGGAAATTAAGGGGAGTAATTCGGACTGAGAGTCTGAAAGTTTGGATTGTAAGTGTCAAAGCCAAAAGGAAAAATCGTGGCCTGAAATGCTTTTGAGTTTCGGGGACGAAACTCTTTTTAAGGAGGGTAGACTGTAACCCCTCGTCTTTCCGATAAGTCTAAGGGTCGGAAAATATATCTTTAGGCTATGACATTCATAAGATGATCTCCCGATATGTCAAGGGAATTTTTATACGGAGGTATAGTTGTCATTAAGCTGCGATCGTTCGTGCCGGTCACGAACCGTAAAATTTTCGAGGACGAATTTTCAGCTCGGATTTCCTTAGAAATTGATGATTAGGCATGTTATGACTAAGTATGAACTTCCTGCTTAGTTAAGTTGAAATTGGATGAGCTATAAGGGTCGAAATTTATTTCTGATCGTACACCGCGAAATTTCCGCAGTGTACCGAACCTAGCCCATTTTGGAGCTTTTGACTGGAATAAATTTGTGGTTTCGGAAATTTTCTTTCTGGATTATTTTCCACCGAAACTTTATCTGTTTGGACCACAACTGATATGTTGTGGAGATATTTTATTATTTTATTATTTTTTTCCTAAAGCTTATCCCATAAGTTGGGTAAATATAAAATGCCCAGTGGTCGTTATATTGTTAGAGCGAAGTCTATTCGCCGTTATGTCGTCATGTTGGAATAAGGAGAGGTGCCCACGGGAAGGCTTGAGTGCCACGGCCCGGGGTTGGGATAAGGGAGGAACCTACGGGAGGGCTGGAGTGCCATGGCCCGAGGTTGTAGGCCTCACTCTTACTATATGAAACTAAGGAAGTTTTAAAAATGAGTAAAGAGTTACTCTGTAACGTCTTTGAGAAAGAAATGATTTTGTCTTACGAGACGAGTGGATTTTGATTCACTGAACGATATACTATTTTCCAAATGATTATGTTTTCAAACCTTTGTCTACTTTTGAGTGACATCGGATTTCCTTACTTAGCCGTCGCGCTAACTGCACTTCAATGTGTTTCTTATCAGTTGCAGATTAGTGTGGGCCCCTGTAGCCGATGAGCTCGGAATAGAAGGGAAGTACAGGTTGAGGTCTACTCTTTGATGTAGACAGGGATTGTTATTAATGTTGTAAGTTTGGCCTGTGCACTTAGAGTGGAGTTTGTCAAAGAGGTGATAGAATTCACTCTAGGTGTGGCGGTAGCACCCGGTTTTCTGTTGATATGATGTAAGCTTCCGCAGCGTTTTATTACGGATTTTGTAATAAATGTAAGAGTTGAAAATTGGGGTGTTACACTAGTGGCATCCGGTGTCCCGGTTAACACTCCCACATGGATGATGGGAGTGGGTTCGAGTCTCAGTGGAGGCAACAAATACTACATTGTAATAGAGTCAGTAGTACTCAAAAAGAAAATGTTATGTGTTTTACAATTATGCCCTTCACTTTTGAAAATAAATGCAACAAAGAATGCAAAACTCATAGGGTAACACTTGTGTGAGACCGTCTCACGGGTCTCAATCCGTGAGACGGGTCGGGTCACATAATTTGGGTCATATTTAATTAATGGATTAATTCTGTTTGGGCTATTTTTTTTAACAATCAGATATGGGCTTTTCTTTATCCCAGTTTTATTAATTCAGTTTATCAAATTTTCGTTCCATTTTTACGCATTTCCTGTGTTCTTCGCGTCAAGTGTCCGAGCAGCAGAGACGCAGAGTTCTTCTACACTTTTTCATCTAATTTTCAAATTTTCTCATCACAAAGGTGGATTTTCTTCATAATCTCATGTGAGTTTTTGTTTTTGATAGTTTTAATGTGTAAAATTTGCTAGGGTTTTGCTATTACACTCGAATTCTTCCAGTCTCGCGGTTGCCATCCTATTTAATTTTTCCAGAGTTTTGCGTTTGCATAGAAATTTCACCACTGGTAACTGCTATTACTGTACGTTTGCGGCCGCAGCTATACTCTCCATTTATTTCATTAAATTTCTCGCGGGTAACTACTATTACTATATGCTTCTTCTATTTAATTTATCTCATGATGTTCTCCATTATAATAAATAATTTTGTGTTTTTATACAGTAAGTCGGATTTTGTTAGCCAGAGGTATTTCGCCGCTGGCAACTTTGCCTATTAATCTCCGCTTCTTCAGTTTAATTTCTCGCGGTTCGTCGTAGGTAACTTCCTATTACTCTCTGCTTCTTCCTTTAAATGTTGAGTATTCATTGTTGTTATGAAGTAGTATATTTGAGCTATTAAGTATTGTGTTTGAAGGTTAAAGTGTTGATTATTCATTTGTAATATGAAGTAGTATATTCGTGCTATTAATTATTAAATTTAATGCTTTAAGTGTTGGTTATTCATTTGTGTAATTAAAAAGTATATTTGTTCTTTAATGTGTTGTTGTGTTTGATGGTTAAAGTTATGATCATTCACTTGTGATATAAAGTACTAGTTTTTTGAGATCTAATACTTGATCAAGTACTTGAGATCATAATGTATTTTTCTTATGAAACAATGCGATAATGTTTGACGCTTTTGGCTGCCTCTCCAGTTTGACTTTGGGCATGTCTTTTCCACTAGTTCTTGAACAAAAAGATACAAGTAATCTACACCATTGATTTCATATATAAATTTCAAGTTGTGTGCTGTAAATATAGCTTGAAGATGTTTTTATCTCCTTTCCTACTACCTTAGTCCCCTGTTTTTCATGTGAGAAAAAGGATAGATAGATCTTTGTTGTTGGAGTTAGTTTGGCTTATAACTTAAAAGAAGAATATTATTTACATTCAAAAGAAGACATTTTCAGAAAGAATGATATCTGTAATTGATAAATGCAAAGGGCTACAGTGTAGGATTTTAGTTATCATAGTATCACTGATTCCCATGATTCTTGTGACACAAAGTAAAAAAATACAAACCTTCACCACACCATCATAGCCTGATGAAGCCAAGTAGTTTTTGATGTAGTTGTTCCAACAAAAACAGCTAAGCTTAGATTTGTTTGACATCTCAATCACATGATACTGAATATCCACAAATTCATTCCAAAGTGAATCAAACTAAATAATTTTGACTTTCTTTGAGACCCCGACTGCTGCTATATATTCCTCTTCACGGTCAAAACTTAGGGAGCAAATAACATTTGTATAATTTAGAAGATCACCACTTCTTAATGTCCCACACTCCTCAAACTTGCTATATCGAACAAACTTGCAAATACCTTGAAAGAATGCCCCAAACTGACTGATATTTTTCACCACCGTTTCCTCATAAATAGATTTAGACTGTAAGATTTCCCTGTCAAACAAAAATAATTAATGAAAATGCAATTTTGCTCGATTTCCCTGCCAAACATAATTGATGTGTATTTTACTGATGTTTTAAGTCTTCTGACAACAAGCTCTTTATCTCCTTTGATGGCAATCAAGTGCACTCCTGAATTTGTGTTATTAAGTACTAGTTTTAGCCAATAAAGTATTAGGTTTAATGGTTAAAGTGTTGAGTATGAATTTGTGTTATAAAGTTCTAGTTTTAGGCTATAAAGTATTAGGTTTAATGGTTAAAGTGTTGAGTATTTATTTGTGTTTTAAAGTACTAGTTTTAGGCTATAAAGTATTAAATTTAATGGTTAAAGTGTTGAGTATTCATTTGTGTTTAAAAGTACTAGTTTTAGGCTATAAAGTATTAAGTTTAATGGTTAAAGTGTTGAGTATTCATTTGTGTTTAAAAGTAGTATATTTGTGCTATTAAGTATTAGATTTAATGGTTGAAGTATTGAGTACTCATTTGTGTGTTATAAAGTACTAGTTTTAGGCTATAAAGTATTAAATGTAATGGTTAAAGTGTTGAGTATTCATTTGTATTTTAAAGTACTGGTTTTAGACTATAAAGTATTAAATTTAATGGTTAAAGTGTTAAGTATTCATTTGTGCTATGAAGTATTAGTTTTAGGCTATAAAGTATTAAATGTAATGGTTAAAGTGTTGAGTATTCATTTGTGTTTAAAAGTACTAGTTTTAGGCTATAAAGTATTAAGTTTAATGGTTAAAGTGTTGAGTATTCATTTGTGTTTAAAAGTAGTATATTTGTGCTATTAAGTATTAGATTTAATGGTTGAAGTATTGAGTACTCATTTGTGTGTTATAAAGTACTAGTTTTAGGCTATAAAGTATTAGATTTAATGGTTAAAGTGTTGAATATTCATTTGTGTTTTAAAGTATTAGTTTTAGGCTATAAAGTATTAAATGTAATGGTTAAAGTGTTGAGTATTCATTTGTATTTTAAAGTACTGGTTTTAGACTATAAAGTATTAAATTTAATGGTTAAAGTGTTGAGTATTCATTTGTGTTTAAAAGTAGTATATTTGTGCTATTAAGTGTTGATGAAAAATGTCAATCATGCGAAAGGTCATAGTGAACATCTGGCACATGAAACAAATGCAAAGATTTTCACATTTCGTTCATATCGGCTGGAGATATGTATTGTACAAAGCTTATTTTTGCTTTTATGTTTGCTTCCTTTCTCGAGTTAACTAGTAAATGCAAATGCAAAGATTTTCACATTTGGTTTCCTCAACATTCCCTATCTCCCCATTTCCCAATTATTAGTGAAACCAAATTCCTTTCAAATCATCAGTTTTGGTTGAGTGAAACTTATTAATAGTAAAGATTTGGGGTTAAGGATTTCATCCTCATTGATTTCTAATATCTTATGGACTCTTATGGTACTGTTGAATATTATGGAGATTGCTAATTTCAATTTAACACCATCCACCTTTTTTGTTATGGGTGTAATACTGTTCTGAAGTTGAGATGCATTAGTAATATGTGGTGTTGTCTTTATTACTCAGAAATTGTATTTTGAGACAGCAGGTGATACTTTTGAAGGAGTTTCTAGGGAACTATTGGCCTATTGGATATTGCCAAGTAATTGCTATGTAGTAGCATGTATTAGGATGATTTGCATGCTATGTAGGGATATCAGATTTAGGATAAACATAATTACTGTGTATTTTACTCATGTTTTAAGTCTTCTGACAGCAGGCTCTTTATCTCATTTGATGGCAGTGAAGTGCACACTAACGCCACATATGACAGTAGGATAAATATGATACATAATACTTTTCAATTATAAAATAAGTGCTTTTAATAAAAAAAATTTACCTTCATTGTATAAAACTATAGGACATGTGAGATGTTCATCAACAATAGCTTCATCAGTTTCATCGTTTCCATCATAACAAAGATTTTCAAACTCCATATTAATAATAGTTTCTGAAAAAAAAATAGTAATGAAATAGGAAGTTAGAAATTCTAAATCCTAAATTTTATTAAAAGTTGAAACTTATTGATGATCACAGGAAAAATTTCTGAGTAGATTGATAGAAATAATTTCAATTCTATGTAGAGAATTGAGGATTTGAATAAGAGAAATACTCATTAGCCAAATTGCAATACTTACCGAGAGTTGGAGGCTGCAGCGGAAATGGAGGCGAAGGAGATGGGAGGAGGCAGAGAGCTTGAGCGGAGGAGATGGGAGGAGACGGAGATGGTGAGGGCAAGATGCAAAGGATTAGACACGTGAGATGCAAAGAGTGATTTGAGAAACATGGAGCATAGGATAGGAAACAAAGAAAGTGAATCATAAAAATGCACATGATATGCACATGTTGACCCATATAATTGTGTGACCCGACCCGTCTCACACAAGTTTTTGCCAAACTCATAAGGTAAATTGAAAAAAGTAGAAGGTTAGTAATGTTCAATTATAGAAAAATGATAACGGAGGGAGTAAAACAAAGAGTGTAATAAAAACTTTTTTTTTTATAATTAATAAATCCAAACACACTTCACAAGAAGGTATAAAAAATGAAATAAAAATTAAAAGTATCTATAGTACGGACTACGGAGTATTACACTACTCCGTATTTTATTTTAGGGTTTGATATTCGTTAAATCAGGACAAAATTGGTATTTTCACTATAGTCAAGGGACCATTTCAATCAAAAATTAATTATCGAAATGGTTCTTTGACTATAGCAAAATTACCAATTTGGTCCCGATTTAACGGATGTTTAACACCAAAATAAATGGATGATCAAATTGGTAGACTTAATTGAGCAAGAAAAATTGTCGAGGACCAAATTAGTAATTTCGCAATAGTCGAAGGACCATTTCGGTAATGAACTCTTTATTTTCAATATGAGAAAATTGCACTTTTGGTCCTATGAATATAGGACTCATGTTAATTGCAACACTTGACTTTAGAAACTAACAAATTAGTCCATTAACTATGCTTTTTTTAACAGATTTGGTCCTCCCGGTCAAATCACCGGTCACATTTGGCCAGAAAATCATAATCCAATTTTAATTATTTATAAGTGAGGGCAAAACAGTCATTTTTACGAGTAGTCTTCTTCTTCCTTGCACCTTCTCGCCGGCGAGACAAAACCCAATTTTAAGCAGCGGTCACCGGCGAGACAAAACCCAATTTTAAGCAGCGGGCATGGATGATGAAGTCAAGAGCTCCTCTAAAAACTCAGCTCCCAAGTCTTCAAAAACCGGAACTGAACCATTCTCATTGTCAACGCTCATTACTTTCTTCTTCTTATTCTTCCTCTAAAGCTTTCTTACTTTCTTCTTCTTCTTCTTCTTCCTCTAAAGCTTTCTTCTCCTCATCGTCATTCTGTTGGTCGCCTTGAGTGTGGCCGCTGGAGACGAACCCTCCTCACACCAATACTTCATGTTGTCCAGCGACTCCTACACTTTCTTCGTCGGAAAATTGAGGAGCGCCTACTACCCACGCGTCGATAGCGCGGCTTGATCGTAAGCCAACGCCGCCTCTTCCACAGCGTCAAATGTCCCCAGCCGGCGAGAATGTGCAAGGAAGAAGAAGAACACTCGTAAAATGACCGTTTTGCCCTCACTTATAAATAATTAAAATTAGATTATGATTTTCCTGCCAAATTTGATCGGTGATTTGACCGAGAGGACCAAATCTGTTAAAAAATATAGTTATTGGACTAATTTGTTACTCGCTCTGTCCCATTTTACCTGTCCTATTTACTATTCGTTGGTCAATCCAAGTCTTTCTTCCTTACTTATTTTCTTTAGTAATTTTTTTATTTTTAAATTTAATTTTTTGTGTTTAATAGTGCTTTTAATGTATTTTCTAAATATATAAATTTTATGTATTAATGCTAAACTTAATATTATGAAAAATTAGATTAAAAATAACTTAGTCAAGTCTCGTTAAATGAACCAGACAACAAAAATGGGACGGAGGTAGTAATTTTTAAAGTCAAATGTTACAATTAACATGAATCCTATCATCATAGAACCAAAAGTGTAATTTTCTCTTTTCTATATATAAGTGTTATTGCATATCTCAAAATAATCGGTGCCTTATCATCGATAAGTAGCCTCACCTATCGAGACCTAGCATAAATTTAACTGTTTATCTGCTTCATCTCTTCGCCATTAGTCTGCTATACAGAGTTTAGCAGAGATGTACATGCAACAATTGTCTTGTGTAGAGAGAGAAAGACTGCATGCTCTCTCTATATTCTACATTCACAGAAGCACATGTATTGATTTTGGGAAATTTGTGATTCCTGAAAATGGGTATTGATTTTTTCCCTGCAATTTGTGTTTTGGAATTTATATTGTTTTGGTAATATGTATTTTTGTTTTTGCAGGTGTGGAGGTAAGGAGCAAGTATGTCATCGTCGGACAGAGATCTGCTGTTTATATTACTTCAGTTCCTAGAGGAAGAAGGATTCAAAGAATCTGCTCGCAAGTAGGGTCTCGAAATTGGTTTGATTTCTTTTAAAATTTTATGTTCTGTTTTTGATTGCTAAAAGTAATTAGTAAAGAAAAGATGGGAATTTTAATTACAGTGGTTTAGTGGGTATTAATCTGTTGAATATTCAGTTTATGAGCTGGTTAAAGTTATTAATTTTTTGTAATTTTTTTCTTCCTTCCTGTTTGGATTTATTATATGTGCTGAAGGTTGGAAGAAGAGTCTGGGATTTTCTTCAATATGCTACATTTTGAGGAATTGGTCAAGAAAGGAGAATGGGATGAAGTGGAGAAGTATCTACTGGGCTTCACAACTCTTGATGAAAACACATTTTCAAATGAAGTCTTCTTTCAAATCCGAAAGCAAAAGTACCTTGAAGCGATTGACAGGTGGATTTTGATGCATAAAGCATTGTGCATATGTTGTGTCACTTTTGTGCATGTCTTGTGTCACTTGTGTGCATTTGAATGCATTCTGACTTTTGTTTCCTTCTATTCAAATGCAGGAAGGATATCAAGAAGGCTATAAATATTCTGAATTCGGAATTGAAAGTGTTTGCAAGAGAGGATAATGACCTTTATAAAGAAATGGCAATGCTTTTGACTCTAGAGAACATTAGGTAATGGAAACACTTGCTTTAGGATTGTCTTTGTATTGTATCACATAAATATCATTGAACTTGTTGAGAATAATACACGATACTTGCTGGGAGAATGAGAATTTAATGACATACAGGGAACCTGGGTCTGAGAGAAATAATATGATTGATAAGCTGAAGAATGCTATTGAATCAAACCCAGCATTTCATGATGCACTTAACTCTCCTGCAGTGGAGGCCTCAAGATTGAGGGTGTTAATAAATCAGAGGTTTGTTTCCCGATCATTTTAGACTTTCTCAGGTTATTTCTGCGGTCCAGATAGCTTTACTAATTGGTAGGCTTCCATGATTCATTGCAGTTTGAATTGGCAGCACCATCATTGTCAGAAACCAAATCCTAAACCTGAAATAATGACATTGTTGGTTGATCACCGTTGTGAGGAGTCACAACTAAATGGTGGACAGGTCCTTCCTCCAGTTACCAATCAGCTAACTGTAGATGCCCCTATGCCAGGTGGTTTTCCACCTTTACAAGCTGATGGTGTAAGTTGAAATCAAAGAGAAACCAGCTAATAAACTATTTANTAATAAACCATTTTATTTTTAAATCTTTTTTTTTTTTTTGAATGAACTATATATGTGCACCAAGTGTGCAACTCAAGTGAGGTTTATGGACTTTATTCTTTGGTTTAATATGTAGGGTACAGAGTTAACAATCTCCCTATTTCATACTCTGCATGCAAGTGAGCTATTGATTTTATAAAACTTATTATTTGCAGGTTAACAATATGCCTGTCAATATTTTGCATGTTGGCTATGGCAATCAAAGTCAAGGTCAAAGCTCAGGCTCATCTGATGATATTCCAATGACAGTAGTTATGACTCTGAATCAGGGATCAGCAGTAAGGAGTATGGATTTTCATCCCGTGCAACATAGTTTACTTCTTGGTTAGTTCCCGCTGCATCGAAACAACATCGATAAAACTCTCTCATGTTTAGTTTTATTTGATAGTTTTACATTGATTTTCTGTTGTATTGATGCTTGTTCAACCATTTTAGTTGGGACGAGCATAGGAGAGATTATAATTTGGGAACTACGAACTAGGACAAGGCTTGCTAAAAGAAGTTTCGGGATTTGGGATCATAGGGCATGCACACTGGGGCTGCAGGTTTGCCTTCTGAAATTCTTACATTGCATGCATTGGAAGTTGAATATCATGATGTTTAGGCTACCGATATAATTTCATTTTTATATTGCATCTGAAATTCTGCATAAACATCATGTGTTTTCAGATGTGCAGCATTTCATGATGTTTAGATTACTGCCGATTTATTTTCATTTTTCTGATCTTGTATTAGTCTGCATTGAGGAATGACCCGCCCGCGTCAGTTAATCGTGTCTTGTGGAGTCCTCACGGTTCTGTGTTTGGTATGTCAGTGACAGTTGAAAAGTAAACTGGTTCTGGAATTTATGAAATATTAGCCATGTTTTCCTCTTGTTTAGCTTATCTCAACTTGATTCATTAAGGCTTCGTCAAGTTTTATTTGGTTCAGAAAATTTAAAGAAAAGCTAAGCAGTATTGGCTTGATACTTCTCTTTTTTTTTTGAAATGGCTTGATACTTCTCTTGTTCTGTTGTTTTTCGCCAGTCGTTGCATACTCCAAGGGACTTGTGCATGTCTACACCTATTATGGAAATTTAAGAAACCATCTAGAGGTTAATTCTTTATCTCAGTCTTTGGATATCATTTAATGAATTTTTTTCTGCTACAGTCATCAATTATTCTAATCTAGTAACCAGTGATATTTGATTTTGTTATATTCATTAAGATTGAAGCTCATGAAGGAAGTGTGAATGATATTGCATTTAAAAATCTGAACTATCGGCTTTATATAATTACTTGTGGGGAGGACAAGCTTATTAAGGTTTGATTCTTCAAGTGATTGTTTGCTGTTGTACAATGACTTCTTCCATTCCCTTCTTACTGAGCACTTAAACGTTTACATTTTTACAGATGTGGGATGCGTCAACAGGCACTAAGAAGTATACCTTTGAGGGTCACGAGTCATCCGTTTGTTCTGTATGCCCACATCAGATTGGAAATATTCAGGCAAGAAAACTTATACAGAAATTAAGTGGCTGTGACTTGTAAACTGGAACTATTCTTTTCGGCTTCACTTGTCTGTTGTTCTGCACATGTGCTGCACAATATGTGGCTGATACCTCTTCTCTTCTATTCAATCTCAGTTTTTCTTCTCGGTGGCAACTGATGGTAAAATAAAGGTATGGCCATATTTTGATACGATTCGTGGTGTTGATTANTAATAAACCATTTTATTTTTAAATCTTTTTTTTTTTTTTGAATGAACTATATATGTGCACCAAGTGTGCAACTCAAGTGAGGTTTATGGACTTTATTCTTTGGTTTAATATGTAGGGTACAGAGTTAACAATCTCCCTATTTCATACTCTGCATGCAAGTGAGCTATTGATTTTATAAAACTTATTATTTGCAGGTTAACAATATGCCTGTCAATATTTTGCATGTTGGCTATGGCAATCAAAGTCAAGGTCAAAGCTCAGGCTCATCTGATGATATTCCAATGACAGTAGTTATGACTCTGAATCAGGGATCAGCAGTAAGGAGTATGGATTTTCATCCCGTGCAACATAGTTTACTTCTTGGTTAGTTCCCGCTGCATCGAAACAACATCGATAAAACTCTCTCATGTTTAGTTTTATTTGATAGTTTTACATTGATTTTCTGTTGTATTGATGCTTGTTCAACCATTTTAGTTGGGACGAGCATAGGAGAGATTATAATTTGGGAACTACGAACTAGGACAAGGCTTGCTAAAAGAAGTTTCGGGATTTGGGATCATAGGGCATGCACACTGGGGCTGCAGGTTTGCCTTCTGAAATTCTTACATTGCATGCATTGGAAGTTGAATATCATGATGTTTAGGCTACCGATATAATTTCATTTTTATATTGCATCTGAAATTCTGCATAAACATCATGTGTTTTCAGATGTGCAGCATTTCATGATGTTTAGATTACTGCCGATTTATTTTCATTTTTCTGATCTTGTATTAGTCTGCATTGAGGAATGACCCGCCCGCGTCAGTTAATCGTGTCTTGTGGAGTCCTCACGGTTCTGTGTTTGGTATGTCAGTGACAGTTGAAAAGTAAACTGGTTCTGGAATTTATGAAATATTAGCCATGTTTTCCTCTTGTTTAGCTTATCTCAACTTGATTCATTAAGGCTTCGTCAAGTTTTATTTGGTTCAGAAAATTTAAAGAAAAGCTAAGCAGTATTGGCTTGATACTTCTCTTTTTTTTTTGAAATGGCTTGATACTTCTCTTGTTCTGTTGTTTTTCGCCAGTCGTTGCATACTCCAAGGGACTTGTGCATGTCTACACCTATTATGGAAATTTAAGAAACCATCTAGAGGTTAATTCTTTATCTCAGTCTTTGGATATCATTTAATGAATTTTTTTCTGCTACAGTCATCAATTATTCTAATCTAGTAACCAGTGATATTTGATTTTGTTATATTCATTAAGATTGAAGCTCATGAAGGAAGTGTGAATGATATTGCATTTAAAAATCTGAACTATCGGCTTTATATAATTACTTGTGGGGAGGACAAGCTTATTAAGGTTTGATTCTTCAAGTGATTGTTTGCTGTTGTACAATGACTTCTTCCATTCCCTTCTTACTGAGCACTTAAACGTTTACATTTTTACAGATGTGGGATGCGTCAACAGGCACTAAGAAGTATACCTTTGAGGGTCACGAGTCATCCGTTTGTTCTGTATGCCCACATCAGATTGGAAATATTCAGGCAAGAAAACTTATACAGAAATTAAGTGGCTGTGACTTGTAAACTGGAACTATTCTTTTCGGCTTCACTTGTCTGTTGTTCTGCACATGTGCTGCACAATATGTGGCTGATACCTCTTCTCTTCTATTCAATCTCAGTTTTTCTTCTCGGTGGCAACTGATGGTAAAATAAAGGTATGGCCATATTTTGATACGATTCGTGGTGTTGATTATCCTGCACAAGGTCACTCATTGACCACTATGCTTTGCAGTTCCGATGGGAAAAGGTCAAGTAAACCGTGCATTTTGCATCTTATCTCTAATCTTTTATTCGCTTGGTACCTTCACCTTGTCATTTGTGGGCTGAAGTCACGATGTAATAACCTTGCAGATTGTTCTCCTGTGGCACTGACATGGAAGGGGTATCGTACCTTAGGGAATTGAATGACAATTCAGTTACAATTAAGCGGGAATATATTGGTCTTGGAGGGCAGACCACGGAGGCTGTGAAATTTGATACTGCTAAGAATAGATTCCTAGCAGCCGGTGATGATTTCACTGTCAAATTTTGGGATATGGATGATGAGAACTTGTTTACAACTACTGATGCAGGGGGTGCACTTCCGGTAATTAACAGTGCTACATGGTAGAATTTTCCAGCACGTAAATTGCTTAACTGATCCATGTGTTTTATATTATTTCAGTGCCGGCCTTGTCTACGGTTCAATAAAGAAGGAAATTTATTAGCTGTTTCAACAAGTGAGAATGGCATCAAAATTTTGGCAAATGCAGATGGTTTCAGGCTTTTACGAGCCTAGGGGAGTCATCCGTTTATTGCCCAATAGTTCCCTCGGCTGCTTTTATGAAGGTTTGCAATTCATTTGTTTCTTCTTCATTTGTGGCCAAGCTTTCACATACCACTGGGGACTGCTCCAATAGTTTCCTCAGCTGCTATTACGAAGATTTGCAGTTAATTTGTTCCCTCTACATTTGCGTTTTTATCTCGAGAAAGATTGCCATCAAAATGTTTTTTTACATGTGCAGTATTTGGTAAGTGGAAGTTCTGGCCGTCATAACACAGCTGCTGGATTAGATGTTGCAGATCAGCTGGCATCCATTGTTGCAAAAGTTAATCTCAAGAAAGATTGTCATCAAAATGTAGAATTGCCAAAGTCAAAATTTATCTGACGTGACACCCAAAATTGCAGTTGAACTAGTGAATCCAAGTAGTCATAGTTGAGCCGTTTAACTTTAAATCTGAAGGTGAATGGGGAACAGCCCCACTAACTTAACATGGCGCTGCCCTTCCCTACCAAGCTTAGAAAGATTGTCATCAAAATGTAGAATAAGTAACTTAACTGTCAATTTTTGGATAGTCAATGAATATAAAGAATTGTATTGCCATCCCAAGAGGTTATTGTTAGGAAGAAAAAAATAAATAAATACACAATATAAAAAAGTGAATTTTTTTTTTTGTGATGAGAAAAACACGTAAGCCTGTAGTCATTATTATGCATGTGATTAACTCTGTCTTGTGACCCTAACTGGTTCAGATTTTGATTTTATTAATCCAAACAATTTGAATTAATTTTTAAAAAAACTTACTGATATTGAATATATTGTGGATGCGGGCAATGTTGTTTGGGCCCAAGAAATGAAGTTCCATAATTTAATTCGGTTTAGAGAGTGATTATAATACATGCACAAAGCTTTTGTGGTCTAGACATGAAGAGAATACTGCTATGCATGCAAATTCGACCAAGGAGTTAAGGTCATAGGGCAAACCAGCAAGGAGTTAAGGGTGAGTCATAGAGCAATTATTATAGGGACGGCCAAACCGGAGGCAGGTGGTGCTACGTGGCAATCCCGAGGTAGGGATATAAGGTCGCGGCATTGGTGTGCCTTGCACGACCCTACGTGGCAATCCCGAGGTAGGGATATAAGGTCGCGACATTGGCATGCCTTCACAACCATTCGACCCAAGGGTGCACTTATGAGAGGAGGGGCCATCACCTACATATTTTAATGATTTATCTACAGAAATCCGTTAGTAAACAAACTATATATACCAATGAATTTAAGTAATTTACCTACAAATTTTTTATAGATAGATTTGATTTTTTTCTTGTATTGTTTCTTGTAACTTGAAAATTTGTAAATTCTATTAAATTTAATTGCTAAAGTATAAATTTTAACTTCACACATCTACAAGTAATATATAGTCTAACAATTCTACAAATAAGTAATAAACTTAATTTTTTAAAAAGTGAAAACTATATTTTATAAACTTAAACCATTTTAAAAAATTATGAATTAATTTTTTTAATAAATTAAGTGGGTTGGGATTGCACTGACCCACATTCTAAAGTGGGTTAGCGTAACATGATCCACAACAATTCCAAGTTCATGTATGTCAATATCGGGTCGACCTACTTTACATGATGACTATTTGAAAATTAATGCATAGCATCGATAAGACGAACCGCTCTATTTGGTTGATTCGGCCCACTTGTCTTTTGTTAACTTTAAGTGGTGTTTTCAATTATGATCATCATCTGTCCATTAATAACGGAACCTTCTCCGAAATCTTGGTTTCAATTTCTTTATTCTCCAGAACTCCATTAATTTACTCTAGTTCTAAACATGGTATCGTATACTAAATCTATCGATCAATTGCTGCTTTTTTGTTTAATCTACATTTATATTCATGTTGCATTACCCTTTATGTGCTGTTTTTTGTTCCAATCATTGTTAAGCACCAGAATGTGCCCAGTCGGGCACGTAGTGCAACTACTATTTTTTTCCCTTCCCTCCCATCTTCCACTCCTCAAAATCTATACTGACTGGGCGCTAAATGTGGGTTAAACACACACAAAGGCAATTGACTTCTCCGATATCTCCGTTTCAATTTGCTTGTTCTCTATAACTCAATTTACTTCTTACTCATCTCTCGATGCTTCAATTCCCACAATTCTTAGACACCACCATTAAATTTTTCCTTTATAAAATTTTTGAAGTTGTACATCTCTTGTTTGTAGGTGTTTCGTGTTTTCTATAACCAAAGTTCTATTTCGATATACCCTAAATTCTATAGTTTTTCGCTCTCTTCTCTTCACGCCTCAACAAAAGTCGTCCAATCCTTTATTTACATATATTGACTTTAAATTTGTTTCTTGCATTCTCCATTGATATTCCTTGAATTACAAAACTGTTATTGTTTCAACTAATACTTAAATTCAACGGTTGTTTCAACTAATACTTCATTTGCATCTTGGTCTTAAACCCTCAAATTGTCCTAATAAATATATTTATAGCATTTGTATTAGGTTGGTAAATTTTCTTTATTAGTTTTGATTTTTGAATTTTACTTTATATATATATATATATATATATATATATATATATATATATATATATATATATATATATAGGGGGCCATCCAGTGAGAAGTGAGAACCCATAGTTAGGTAAGAACATAGGAACTAATCCAAGCCGTTAAGATTGAATTAAGTTGTGGACCACATCAAGTAAACATTTGCTAGGAAGCGATTAACATAAATAAATAAAAAGGATACTAATGTCATTACGCACAGGCTCGAAGTATAAATTAATATTAAATTTGAATGATTCCAAGATATTAGGAGAAGAAGATCAAATAGGATACTACCCTGACAGAAATTGCACACGCCAATATGCGGCAAAGCCTTATCCCAATGAAGCGAAGCGATATTGCAATGACCCAGAGCATCTGTTGGTAGAGATATCATCAAACAACTTTCGAAGTTTGATTTTGAAAGATGGCAAGCGAAAACCCCGAAGGTAAAAATAATATTTAATTTGAAAAACGAGTTTGAACACGATACTGGAATTCAACGTAATCCGTAGTGATGGGTTTAAGCATCAAATTAAAAGATGTTTGAACTCCCATTCTGCTATAAAGGGATGCATGAGGCATTGCTGCTGAATCTGTGTGTTGTAGTGGGTCCGCCAATTTGGTGAACTCTGTGGAATTATGGTCGGTGGCACAGGGTTTCAACAAAAAAAATGGTCGGTGGCACACACTACTACGCTGACGTGCACACATCAGCCTTGGACAGACCTCGCTGTGTGCACATATGTCTGGCCGTTTGTGCATTTCGGCACCTCCAATAGCAGAATTACTGTATGTGCACTTACGGGGTTCAGAGTGTGCCACAGAAGCCTAATACGGTAGTACAGCGTGCACTTAGGCTATAATGATTGTGCCAATGCGACACTTAACGTGGTGCGTGTGCATGTTGGTTACTAAGTTTGTGCGGGCCAAACTGGTTTACTGTATTTATAGTTAATACCTTAACAACATTCCACAGGTGAAGCAAGCTGTTTGGGGAGATCACCCACGAGTATGATTGCTATTTCTCCGGGCTCAACAAAATACTGGACTCCGGACAGTGAGGAGCAAAAAAAAAAAAAAAACCTTACATGGGACAGCGGTTCAGTAGTTTGGAAGCAGGAATACAGTTCTACATACACAACTTATGCAACTATTACTAGATTCGATGCGGGATGTGCGACAGAGAAAAAGGATTGGCAAGGGGAAATCACATGCAAGTATGTGTTGTGTTCACGTGCTGGCTTCAAACTCCCTACCGGTGAGGGCAACGACATAGGGGTGCTATCGAATGAAGCCAATTCCCATCAAAAAGGCGCCGTGCCACAAACAGGGTAGGATGCATTGCAAAAATAGTATTCAAGAGGTTAGCGAATGCTGATGGTTTTGTGGTATTCACATTTGAAGAGCGACATACCCACTGCTTGTACACAACAGTTTCTAGGCCTTTTATGAAGGCAAACTGGAATCTTGACCTTGGGCACCAAAATTTCATCATCAACTGCGCTCCCGTGTACACCTGAGAACAATACTATGTGCCTGACATATACCTGCACTACACCTTTAAATAGTCATGAATATTCTTTTCGGTGTATGAATAATTGAGTTCCGTTTACTTTGTGTAGATACATATATAAGTTACAGTGTTCGTGTAGATACATATATAAGTTACAGTGTTTATGCGAGAATCGAACTTGTTCATAACATGTGTTTGGCAAACGGTTGTGTGCTCGTGTGATAAACAACGTGTGCCGTTAATTATTCTTCACCTATACAGTCATATAGAATGCCTATGGTGCCATTTTTGCTACATGTCATTGCAAAAGTTAATCTCAACAAAGATTGTCATCAAAATGTAGAATTGCGAAAGTCAAAATTTGTCAGACGTGACACCCAAAATTGCAGTTGAACCAATGAATCCAACTAGTCATAGTTGAGCTGTTTAAACTTTAAATCTGAAGGTGAATGGGGAACAACCCCACCAACTTAACATGGCGCTGCCCTTCCCTACCAACCTTTGATGGGAAACGTGAAAAGTGATAAACGTGAAAGAGGAAGAGCAAACTGAAATTGTTTATTGATAGCATGATTTTTTACAGAAGCATAAGCGAGAAAAAGATTTATATACAAAGGGGAGAAAGCGATTACAACTGAAAGGGTAAAAGAGAAAGGACTATTCTGCACTTTTGATATCTTCCAACACCCCCCCGTAAGTTGGCGCGTGCAAGTCTTGGATGCCCAACTTAGATGAAAAAAGCTTGAATGGGGCACCAGGTAGAGGCTTTGTAAGACCGTCTGCGATCTGGTTAGATGATGAGACTGACATGAGCTTGATTAATCCTTGTGCCACCTTTTCCCGAACGAGATGACAATCGATCTCAATATGCTTTGTACGTTCGTGAAAAACTTGATTTTCAGCCATGGCCACCGCTGACTTATTATCGCAGAAAACAGTGGCTGGCTTGGGCAAAGATAACTGTAAGTCTGTTAACAGATACATGATCCACTGTGCTTCACAGACTGAAGATGCAAGAGCTCGGTACTCGGCTTCCGACGAGGATCTAGATACGGTTGCCTGTTTCTTGGACTTCCAAGATATAAGAGCGGATCCAAGAAAAACACAATAACCCGTAATGGAGCGCCGGGATTCTACACACGCTGCCCAATCAGAGTCCGAGAAGGCACTCAGCTGCAAGCTGTTGTTTTTGGGATAAAACAGTCCCTGCCCAGGCGTGCCTTTGATGTATCGAAGCACCCTATGAGCAGCAGTGAGGTGTTTGTCAGTAGGAGCATCGACAAATTGGCTAAGTTGTTGGATAGCATAAGATATGTCCGGTCTTGTTGCTGTGAGGTACAGCAGCCGGCCTATGAGCCTTCTATAAGTAGTGACGTCTTCAAGAACATTACCATCACCATGGGCAAGATGATAACCTGGAACCATTGGAGTGTTGACTGGTTTACACTCAAGAAAGCCGGCTTCAGATAATATATCGAGTGCATATTTCCTTTGGCAGATGTTCAAGCCTGAATCACTCATCTGTGCTTCGATTCCAAGAAAATATCCAAGGGTCCCTAGATCTTTAATTTTGAAAGCATTTTCCAGAAACACTTTAAGATCTTTGATCAAACACAGGTCGGGGCTTATGACCAATATGTCATCGACATAAACAAGAACGCCAATGAAGTTATTTTCCCGACCTTTAGTAAACAATGACGGATCAGCCTTTGATTGGATGAAACCCATGCTGGACAGCGCACTGCTCAACTTTGCATTCCATTGTCGACTCGCCTACTTTAGGCCATAAAGGGAACGACGCAGCCTGCACACTTGGTTTGGCAGTTCAGTTTGAAATCCGGGAGGTAACAACATGTAAACTTCCTCCGTTAGATCGCCATGTAAGAAGGCGTTGTTGATATCCAACTGGTGGATGTGCCAACCTCTTGCTGCTGCAGTTGCTAGGAATGTTCGAATTGTGGTAATCCTAGCTACCGGGGAGAAGGTCTCGACGTAATCAATTCCTAATTGTTGAGTATAGCCTTTTGCGACAAGGCGTGCCTTATACCTTTCAACAGAGCCATCGGCTTTTAACTTGACCTTGTATACCCATTTACAACCGATTGGTGTTTTTCCGGCGGGGAGAGTGGTTAAATCCCAGGTTCTTGTTTCCTGCAGAGCCCGAATTTCCGTATCCATTGCTTCCTTCCAATGCTTTTCTTTGACTGCCTGAGAGTAAGTTTTTGGCTCGTTAATTGATGTCACAGTCATGGAAAAAACTTTGTGTGCTGGGGACAATGAATCAAAGGAGATGACATTAGATAAGTGATGTGGAGATGATCCTCTGCTGATCACTACATCACAAAGATAATCCTGAAATCTGCTAGGAGCCCGTCTTGGTCTTTCGGACCTTCTTGGCTGTGTTATATGAATGTTGTCATCATCTGCTATTTGTGAGGATTCACTTTGAACTATCTCTTGTGAGGATTCATTGTGGAAATTGGGCAATTCACCAGAAAGGTTCTGCCGGGATGATGAACCATTAATGTCTGTTGAGTGCATAACTTCTCTGGATGCAGAATCATTGTGAGTGTATTCCTCATTCTCATCACTAACTGCAGGAGGAATATTCATTTTGGTGCTCACTGGTTCATAGTGTAAACGGTTGTCAATGGGAATGATGGGAAGTGAGGGATCACTTGATGCTGTCTCAAGAGTACCTGTTGAGGAATCTGCAAAGGGGAAGTAAGATTCATAAAATTTTACATCCCTAGATATAGAGATGACCTTCTCATTGATGTCATAGACTAGATATCCTTTGGTATGAGCAGGAATACCAACAAAAATGCATTTCTTACTGCGTTTTTCCATTTTGTGCTTGTGACCTAACAGATTAGCAGCATAGCACAAACACCCGAAAACCCTGAGGTTTGTGAAATCCGGTTGTCTTCCATAGAGTCTATAGTATGGAGTTGAAAGTTCAATAATCGGTGATGGCAGTCTGTTTATAAGATAGACAGCATGCAGTATACACTGGCTCCACAATTCAAGAGGTAAGGAAGCTTGAAACCGAATGGACCTTGCCACATTGAGTATGTGTTGGTGTTTCCTTTCAACGATTGCATTTTGCTGCGGTGTGTAGGCACAAGAACGCTGATGAATGATCCCTTTCTCAGTAAAAAAATCAGACATATTGAATTCTGCTCCATTATCCGTTCGAATGGTTTTGATCAACACTCCAAACTGAGTAAGAACCATTGCATGGAACCCTCTCAAAAACTGTCTAGCATCACTTTTGTTTTTCAATAAGTGCACCCAAGTGAATCGGGAATGGTCATCAACTAACGTCAAGAAGTACCGTTCCCCTTGTAAAGAATAGACAGGGAAGGGACCCCAAATATGTGCATGGATTAGATCAAAAACAGCCTTGGAGGTAGTAATACTCAAAGGAAAAGGAGTCCTCTTATGTTTGGCAAAATTGCAAGCATCACAAGCAAAACTTTTATTATTATAAGGAATTTTAAAATTGTTCAACAGATGCAACTTGTTAACAGGAAAATGACCAAGTCTTTGGTGCCAAAGTTCACAGCTATTACATTGAGCTAATATGCCATTACGGCCTACACTTTTTCCTTTTGGTGACTCCTTCATCAGATATAAGCCATTGATTTCCTTAGCTGAACCAACTATCATCCTAAGATTGTCCTGAATCAAGCACTGTCCAGATTCAAAGATCAGTTTGTAATCATTGTCTTGCAAAAGTTTACTCACAGAAATCAAATTAAACTTGAAGGATGGGATGTGAAGAACATCTTTCAACCAAATCTGCTCATTCAATTGAACTCTGCCCATATGCTTAACAGAAATAGATTTTCCAGTAGGTAAGCTAACTTCAGCATTATGAATGATATGAAAATCACTAAGGAAATCAGTTGAGCATGTAATGTGATCTGTAGCCCCCGAATCAAGAATCCAAGTGGAAGAAGATATAAAAACAGAATTTATATAAGACTTGCCTTCATCTGTAGGATCTTCCTTAGTGAACTTTGGGATTAGAGACACAGTTGCTGTGGTTTTTGATCTATCAGTCGACGACTGTCCAATCTGATTCTGAAGTTAGGATATCAGTCGTTCCATTCGTTCCATTCGATCCAGGGCCGAACCAGAACCTTCTGAGCTAGATAGAGAGGTGTTAACTGCATCTGTCTGTTTTCCTTTTGATTTATAACCGGATATCCATCCCGGTGGATATCCATGTTTCTTGAAACATTTATCCACCGTGTGTCCGTTCATGCCGCAGAATGTGCATTTTGCATTCTTGTTTGTGTTTCCAGTCCTTCTCCCATTGTAGGAGTTAGCAGCTGCTATGACATCACCACCAATATCTTGAGTTTGATGAACTACGTTGGCATGGTTAATCTCAAGACTATTCAAATTTAGATTGGTGAACACATTCTGTCTTTCCACCTTTTCTGCCATAACAAAAATCTTATAGACTTCAGGTAAGGGATCGAGAACTAATACATTCGATGTCAGAGTACTATATTCATTGTTGAGCCCCTGCAAGAATCGTATAACACGATCTGTTTCTCGCTCCTCTAAGATCTGAGCAGTGACTTCGCAATCACACTTGGGATTGCATCTACAGATTGGAATCGGCCTCAAGGAGTTCATTTCTTCCCAAAGAGTTCTACACTTTGTGTAGTAATCATTCACTGACATGTTTCCTTGTTTCAAGTTGTTTATATCATTCTGTAAAATGGAGATTTTCTGTGCATCGCATTGGGAGAATCTATGCTTCAAATCTTCCCACACATCTTTAGCTACATGAATATGCATAATGCTCTGTGCGATAGAAGGAATAACAGACCTATAGATCCAAGAACATACCATTAGGTTACATCGCCTCCAAGCGGCAAACTGGACGGCATGCTCTGTGTTCGGTCCGTTGATAGAGCCATCAACGATGCACCATTTGTTCTTCACCTCGAGTGCGATTTTCATCGCAATGCACCAAGATCCATAATTCGAACTGCCTTGCAAGGGAGGACTGACGAGTATGATGTTTGGACCATCACTTGTATTGAAGAAGAACGGATTATCCAGTTCCTCCATGTTGTAGCCTCTCTGTTGCTGTAGGTTTGTGCTCCTCTGCGGAGCGTTTGTTGACGAGTTTCTCGCCGGAGAACGATTGACTGGAGTAGTCGCAACTCTCTCTGGATTCTGATCACCGGAGAGAGCGGCGGCATAAGAACCACGCCGTGGTGGCTCTGATACCATGATGGGAAACGTGAAAAGTGATAAACGTGAAAGAGGAAGAGCTAACTGAAATTGTTTATTGATAGCATGATTTGTTACAGAAGCATAAGCGGGAAAATGATTTATATAAAAAGGGGAGAAAGCGGTTACAATTGAAAGGGTAAAAGAGAAAGGACTATTTTGCACTTTTGATATCTTCCAACAACCTTAGAAAGATTGTCATCAAAAGAGTTAATTCCAGCAATGGTCCTTTGAGTATAGTGATTTCCCACGTATGGTCCTCGACTTTTAATTTGAACAATTTAAACACTTGACTATAAAATTTTTTCAATGTTGGTCATTCCGTCAGAAGCTGGTTAAATGGACCTCAATTTGAGGGATAAAAGTGTCTTTTCAAGTACTAAGTGTATAATTCCTCTTCCTTCCCCTCTGTATAAGCCATAAATGTCTTCGATAATACTCTTCTCCCAATAATACTCATTCAAAGCCATGACAGTCAAAGAAGTGATAGATAAATACATACATTAGCCCCAACATCCACAAAGATCTCCTTCCGTTCCTCGTTTTTCATCTTCTCTAGCAACTCCTGCCACTACAAAAAAACGCGTAAATAGCAACGGACGATTTCCGTCGCTAAACAGGAGAAATTCGTCGCTAAACAATTTAGCGACGGATTAGCGACAGATTTCGTCCGTCGCTAAAATGAGCGTCCCTAGATTTTAGCGACCCATTTTTTCCGTCGCTAAAATCGGAAATATCTGTCGCTACATGAAAATCATCCGTCGCTATATTTCTCCCAACGACGATTTGGACGCGGAAATTTGCGACGGAAATTTCCGTCACTAAGTCTAACGACGGAATAACCCTCACTACAGCCACAATATTTCCGTCTCTAAACTCCTACCACAACGATTTAGTGACGAACTTTGCAAGAGAATAGTTACGAATTTTTCCGTCGCTATTTCGTTAGTATTCTTTATTTATTAGATACTTAGCTACGGATTTACTACAATACTTATTCGTCGCTAAATTTTAAAATTAAAAAAAAAATATCTACCTATTAATTAATATCACATACTTGCGATAAATCTATAATATAATAAATTTGTCCGCTAATTAATATCACATACATGCAATAAATCTATAATATATAATACATCAATATTATAATTGTAAAATATATTATAATTAATATGCATGCACAGTCTCAGATATATTAGGCTTCCTAAACGCCTTTCCCTTGAGAGTCCTATTGATATTCTTGTGGGGCTTCTTTGGCAAATTCCCAAAGTCAGAAAGGGAGTAGAGGAATGGGTATTTATTTAAGACCCTCCACGACATTGGCGAAAACGGGATGAGCTTGGGGTGAAGCGTAGCAATCGAAAGGCTTTATAGCGCGGTGAAAGATTGGGGTTTTGAGAGAGTTGAGGTATGGGGTATTCGTCTGGGACTGAGAGGTGAGGTAGAAGAAGATGAGGAGGAGTAAAGATGAGGAGATGAAGAGGAGGAGATTCCTGGAGGTGAGAATCTTTGTCGGTTGGTTTCTTCTCCAGGCATTAGCTATGGAGATTGAATCAAATCTGGCGTTGTTGAAACTTGGATCTTGAGCGGGATTGATTGAGGTGAAAGAAACGCCAAAGTTGCAAGAACCAAAGAGGAACACTGTGAATTTCCTAATGTTGATGATGGCTTTTGTTCAAATCTGGCGGAGATTCTCTCTCCTAGTCGCCCGTCCGGCAATTTACTCTGGCAATTCTTCATTCCTCTCATCACTCTCCTTCGCCGCTTCTTCTCTTTCAAGTCTGGAATCAAACCCTGCAGATGCTTCGTGCAAAATTTCAATGAAGAAAAATGAAGAGAAAATCACTTCTGAAAACCAACCTAAAGAAAAGAAGCCACAACAAGGAGAAATCAAAACTACAAAGGATAAGAGTATGGAAAAGGAAGGTACAATTAATGCTTTCGTTAGAAAATTTTTCAATAACAAAGATTGTCGTGAAATGTTTAGAGAAGACAATTGTGAAAATTATGCATGTTTAAGCCAAGAGTCATCGGCTTGTTTGACTACGGGTTACCCCGTAAAGAAGGGTGACCTGGGAGCTCTAGTGATTCCTTGTTCTATACAGACCATGGATCCTCAAAATGCTCTAGCCGATCTTGGAGCTTCAATCAATGTAATGTCTTCAAGTCTTTGTGAAAAATTAAAATTACCATGTTTGAAACCGACAAGGCTGACACTTCGTTTAGCTGATGAAACCACACGGTATCCGGAAGGCTTGGCAGAAGACGTGATAGTAAGAGTAGGAAAATTTCTTGTGCCTGTCGATTTTGTTGTTTGTAAGATGGGAGAAAATGAGCCCCATGGCTCTTTGATACTTGGTAGACCATTCTTGGCCACTTGTCATGCCCGGATAGATGTTAGCTTAGGGGAAATCACCTTGAGGTTTGATGGACAAGCCAAGAAAGAAGGATTGGACGGAAAAGAAGAGAAGGATGAAAAAATGAATACAATGGTCCAGACAAGGACCAAAACAAAGCAAAGATGGAAGAATGAAAAGCTAACCTGGAAAAATACGTGGGTACCAAAATGCTTTCTACCCACTACCAAAGAATATGGATGAAAAAGAAAAAGGTATGATGCGTCTAGCCAAAGACGTAAACCGTGGCGCTGCTTGGGAGGCAACCCAAGGTTTAATAAATTGTCTTATGTTTCTTTTTATGTTTTCTTCTTAATGTTTTGTTAGAATTCCACTTGGTGCAATGTTTTGGTGGACTAATTTATAGGTTTTAAAGATTGGAAAATGTATTGGAAGGGCCTACTTCAGACAAAAGTTGAAGGAAAAACCGAAACCGGAGGGAAAGGTTGAACTGGACTGCCACGCG
This sequence comes from Ipomoea triloba, assembly GCF_003576645.1. Taxonomy (NCBI): domain Eukaryota; kingdom Viridiplantae; phylum Streptophyta; class Magnoliopsida; order Solanales; family Convolvulaceae; genus Ipomoea; species Ipomoea triloba. The sequence goes on from NC_044928.1 coordinate 4,210,156, forward strand.
TGCTGACGCGCGTGGCACAATTCCAGTACGTAACCACACACATCCACAATCGTGTGGCCGGCGTGGAACCAACATCACGAGAACAAAACCCCCTCTCGGCCGAACCACGCCCATTCCACCCCAAAACCTCAAAATTCTTCTTATTCTCCACGCAAGGTATCATCCATGTCTAAAGGTTTGAGAAAGTGAGTTTATTTTCATCCTCCCACGGTTAAAAACATCACCATCAAGGTAAAATACATCTCTTTTTACCAATTTATTTGAATTTTCATGAGTTTGGAGGATTTGAATGTTGAAAATTTATCCTACAATGCCTTGAATGTTTTGAATGATTTGAATGTTTATATTGGTTTATAAAGCTTCATAGCACTATCCTTTGATGTTTTATTTCATTATTGATGCTTACATTGATGAATTGAATTTCAAATTTGAGCTTAAAGTATGAACACCATTGTTGAGCATATGGGTTTGTTTAATTTCTTGTTTAGATTGTGAATTTGATGGTTACGTTGATTTGATGTGTAAACTTGTTATAGAACTATTATATGCCATCAATTTGACATTACACATGCTACATTGTTGAAATTGAATTTTCACCTTCAAACCCTAATTCTTGAATTTGGGAAAGAAAATGAAGTTGACTTTTTGAAATTCTTGACTTTTGAGTTGACTTCATAATTGACTATCAAATTGAATTATCTTGTGATGAAATTGAGCATGTGTGTGATAGTGGAATGATTTTATTGATATTTTCATGATGGAAATTGATCAAAATATAGGGGAAACTATGGCAAAATTTTTGAAAATACTTACCCCTACTTGTTTTCGAAATTCCCCTATCTTGACAAGAAATTTTAGTAAAATTCATTGGTGTTTTATTGAATGATAATTGCATTAAACCAATTACTATGTGCATTATTTTTAAATTCTCTAAATTTTGTAGGATGAGACGACATAAAGAAGTTGCTAAGAAAGCAAGACATGATAATGCTGAGTCCAGTAGATCGGGAACGAGGGCTCAACCGTCAAGAAATCAACCGGAAGTTCCATCCGTTCCTCGAGAACGAGGCACACGATCCTTAAGACATTTAACAGCTCCGGAGCGTACCCTGGTGGACGTATACAAGAGAAAACGGTTGAGTGAGGGACGATTTTTCGATCAGAACATTTTGAGGGAGTTTGATTGCATTGAGAAAGTTAATCGACTGAGAAGGCACCCACAGCTAAGCAGGCTATTCGAGTGGTGAGGTTCGACCTACTCGCCGGTTACCTATGAGTTCTTGGCCACGCTAGACATCAAGCGTGAGGCCAACGATGCAAAGGAGCCGATTAAATTTTGTCTGTTTGGCGATCATTACAATATCTCAGTTAACGATTTGGGTATTGCTCTCGGATTTCATGATGCCATTGAGGTAACTATGCCTTATTTCAGGGATTTCAAAACTGACTTTACTTCAGACGTGGATGTTATCACCTATTGGAAGAGAATTACCAACAACGCGGTATATAACTCCTCTAATTTGAAGGCAAAACTCATCACCAAGAATTATCTGAAAACCATCAGATTGGCTTTCACGGTGAACCTCTCGGGAAGGACAACCAACAGAAACAAAGTCTACAAGCAAGACTTATTCTACATGTGGAGCATGGAGAATAATGTCGACATTAACATAGGCGTTCAAGCACGGAAATGGCTTCAAACCCAGATCAAGAAAAAGGTACAAGTAGTCTTTATTGGACCTTTTGTTACGAGATTGTGCCAGGGTTTGGGCCTTGCAAACCATCTTTTAGGTGAAAAAGATGAGGGCCCTATGGTTGCCTTTTCTGTGAGCGAGTTCTTCGCTATGTACCTCAAGTTGGGAGGTGATGATGCGCCAGATTTGGAGGGAGATAATGAGTCTGATGAGGATGATGATGAAGATGACGATGATGAGGGAGATGATGCAGCAACAGCGCAGGAGCAAGGCGAGCCTAGTGCACCACACGGAGGCCCGATCTCAATGGATTGGGAGGCTTCTCAAACCTTCAACAGGCAGCTCCATGATGAACAAATGACATATATGCGCGCCCAGAATGAGGAGATTCTCCGGACGAGGAGACAGGTTGAGGAGAATGCACGTATGATTCAGGAGCTTCAAGCTCAATTTGCCCGACACTTTAATCCTCCTTCGTTCGGTGATCAGTGATGTGATATTCATCCTCCCGGCATTGATTCTTGAATCTTGATACTGAAGTCCTTGAAAGTTTGACACTGAGTGGTTGTCCCATCTGAACATTAGGATCCCTATGCGTGGGGTTTTGCCTTTTATTTCTTTATTTTACTTTTATTCGCTTTATGCTTATGTTTAATGCTTTTATGTTTGAATTGCTTTACTTTTTATGCACTTTAATATTTGCTAGTTTACTTGAATAATTTTGCTTTATTGAGTAGTTTAATATTTATCTATCTATTTCTTATGCTTTTATTTATCTTGTTTTTATATTCTATCAAGTTAATAATTGAATAGTTCTCTTGAATCCCTATTGTATATTTTGTCACCATCTTTTGAATAGAGCATCAATAACAGAGGCTGACCGATGTTGGAAGCTAAAGTGTGAAAAGAGGGATGCATACTTGGTTTAACCTCTTATCGCTTTTCTATTTTAAAGCCCCTTTTTTTATTTTAAATTGTGGAAAACTTGTTTATATAGCTTTGTATGCGTTTGTTTGAGCTTACCATGTTATATAGGATCATTAGAATAAACCCTATATCCTAGAGCAATTTCCAAAGTGTGGAAAGGGATTTCTTATTTGACAAATCCTTCGAAACACATTTTTTTTCCTTTACCCTATATTGTAAGGAAACATCGAGGACGAAGTTTACTTTAAAGTGTGGAAAGGACGCACTTTGTGCTTAACATGCTTATCTGCTTAGAGTTGGAAAGTTGAGCTCTTGGGAATGATAAACGGGTGTATTTGCAATTTGAAAAGAAAGTTATTGTTTGTGTTATCTAGAGAAAATTTTGACTAGATGCCCAAAATTTTTTATTCTTGAAATATCTTTGAGGAAGTTACTTTTCGCACCATGAGAGTGTTTAGAGCCAAATAAGTTTATATTCTTGCCTGCTTGCATGATGTTCGCCTCTTATTTACATAGGACCTTAGTCAAGGATCTCTCGAAGTGGGAGTGTGCACTTTTTAATTTGAGAAAGATAAACTTTAGCGAGGCCCGGAATTGAACTAACCTTGGTAGGGCATGGGGCAAAAGGTGAGCCTATTGGTAAGCTTAAGAGAGAAAACCCTTAATCCCAAAAGAAAAAGGCATGAGGGGTTGCATGGAGAAAAGTTGAAAAGGCAAAAGGCCAATCACCGAGATTAAAAATTGAGGAAAGCCAATTCGCTGGGTTGCGTTCAACCATAGTCTTCGGTAAGCTAAAAGCTTTATCTGGAGTCGGTTGTTCACATAAAATGATCCCAGGAATTGAGAAAATAAGAGATGAGGTGAGCCGCTTTGCTAGGATTCGTGTACCCATTGCACTGTCTTCGAAAAAGCATGGAGCTCCATGTGAAGTCGGGTGGCTCGATAGTGTTATCCTAGGAAGTGAGAATAAAAGAGGACCGCACTAAGCCATAAGCGGTGAGTGGTCCATGCCACTACCCTCACTTATTTTATCGTTGGGTTTTGGCGTTTAGGACGGAAGGGTTGATTAACTAGTGCACATCGTTCCCACTAATGGGATCGGCTAGAGGCCCTGATTAAATGAGAGGTGAATTCAAACTTTGGAATTGCATGCTCGCGCGCGGTGTGAGAAGTGTGATCCTTTGTTTTAATTGTTTATCTACGAAAGGTTTTTACTTCCTGAAAATATTCCTTGAGTTAATGGCATCTGACCAACATCCTTTGTAGATAACACAAAAGATTTCTTCCTTTTTGATAGTCTTAGACACCCACCATTTTGATTGACCAAGAATTCTGTTTCGTATGAGTAAGTATCTTGGAAGCTTATGTGCTTAAAGTATATTGTCTTGCTTGAGGGCAAGCAAGAAGTAAAGTGTGGAAACTTGATAAGCTCCCAAGATACCCATTATTTGAGTGCAAACTACGGTGCTTTATAACGTTTTTAGTATCCTTAAATGATAATTTTGTGATTAAATGTGCTTTAAATTCATTAACCGCGCACAAAGCTACCTTTGGCATAATTTGAGACAATACAGAGGTCCCAGGAGCTAATAGGAACGAAGAACGAGCTTAAGGAACAAACCAAGCAAGCATAGAGCCTCGAAGGACCCGGAATGATGCCCACATGCGTGGTGGTGCGCGTGGCAACATTCCAGTAGCCAACCACACATGTCCACACGCGTGTGGGAAAGGTGGATTGGACTCTGCGCGAGATTTTTCCTAGGGCGAAATTACGAAGACTATTTAAGCCCCCTTGATAGAATTCCAGAGGAAAGTCTCTTTTTCCACTTTTGGAAAACTTCTCTTTCCATTTTGGGGAGAGTTCCTCCTTCTTGCAATATTTTTATTTCTTAGTTTTTAGAATAGTTTAGCTTAGTAATTTCTCCTTGTAGCAAGACAACAAGCTTGGATTGAAGGAATACTTCAATACTAGGTGATTTCTATTTCATCTTAATCTATTTTAATACTTTGTTCTTGGATTAAATTAGCTATTGTATTTGAATTCTTGATCATGAGTGGCTAGTTTAATCTAGGGATTTGGATTGTGTGAAGATATGTTGCTAGTGTGATGATCTTATATCTTATTTTGGATTTAAATGCTTGGATCGTTGGAATTCCTATTCTTGTCTATTGATTGTTGTTTTGATGATATCTTGTTTGGATTTGGCCAATCTAGATGAGAGATTGAGCTCTTGACTCTTTCATGTCTTTGATTAGAGTTAGGATAGAAGCTTTGTAACAATCATAGATCCTATGGGCTTCTTAAGAATAGTAGGAAAGTGTATAGCTAAGGTGTTTGATGAAATGTCTCTTAGGACTTTGGTTGCGTAAAAGGCACTCCTAAGTCCAAGAAGCCCTAGTACACAAAGGTGGAAGAGGACTAAGAAGAGACACTCCTGAATAGCCAACATTCTTGCTACGCTTATCCATTACCTTTGACACACTAGGATGCAACATAGATGAGCACTATCCAATCCCTCACTTCCCTTGTTCACATTTATTCACACTTATTTTACCCCTATTCCCTTACCAACCTTATGAACCCTTTCACTCCCGAATCATCATTCACCACACTCAAATCCTTAGCATGACTCAATCAAATAAACGCCTGAACACTTGACACACCTCCACGTCCATCCTTCGAGACCGACACTCGGGGAGTCACGGACTTTCCGTTTTATCATATTTACACATCTTTTGACGATCCTCAACCCCTAACCAAAACTGTACACACCGTCAATTTTTCACTCTAATGCTCACCAATAGGCTCACATTTTTCCTCATGCCCTACCAAGGTTAGTTCAATTCCGGGCTTCGCTTACAATATCTTTTTCAAACTAAGAAGTGCACACTCCCACTTCGAGAGATCCTTGACTAAGGTCCTATCTAAATAAGAGGTGAACATCATGCAAGCAAGCAAGAATGTAAACCTATTTGGTTCTAAACACTCTCATGGGTGCAAGAAGGTAACTTCCCAAAGATATTTCAAGAATAAAAAACTTTATTAGCATCTAGTAAAAAATTCTCCCTAGATAGCACAAACAACAACTCACTCTCCAAATGGCAACCTCACCTATCTATCATGACCACAAGACCAAATTAAACAATCAAACATTTAAGCACAACGTGCGTCCTTTCCACACTTTAAACCTGGCATCGTCCTCGATGTTGCTTTGAGGACTTTGTGGAATAAAGGAACGGCGGCCTAATCGAGCAAAATAAAACAAACCCCTTTCCACACTTTGGAATTGAAAACGGGGCATAAAATAGAAAAGGGATAAGAGGCTAAACCAAGTATGTATCCCTCTTCCCACACTTTAGCTTCCAACATCGAGTGGCCTCCGTTAACAAAGCTACATGAACAATGGTTAGCATAGGAAATATATGAAAGTGCAATTAGGAAAGCTATCCAATTATTCATACTCTCTTTTTTTTCTTTTGAATAAAGCTTGGGGTGCCTCCCAAGAGTGCCACGTTTAATGTCTTTAGCCCGACGCATTTCCGGCTCTTATATCACTCATCATCCCATGGCTCTAGATTACAACAATGAGCTACTTCATGCGCGTCCTCTATCCTAAAGTATTTCTTTACTTGATGACCGATTACTTTGATATTGCCTTTCTCGGGATACAAAATCTCCAAAGTACTATAGGGAAACACTCTTGTGACCACATAAGGACCGGTCCATCTAGATTTGAGCTTTCCCGGAAAGAGTCTCAATCTAGAGTTGAACAATAGCACTCGATCTCCTACCACAAATTCCTTGTTTCTCTTGATATGCATATCGTGGTAGAGCTTCGACCTTTGCTTGTAAGCCTTCGACATTTCATATGCTAATGACTGCCATTCCTCTAGTTCATTTAGTTGAAGCATTCTTTCCTTTCCGGCTAAAGTTAGATCTTTGTTAAGTTTTTTGATTGCCCAGTAAGTTCAGTGTTCAACCTCAACCGAGAGATGACATGTTTTTCTGTAGATAACCCGATATGGGGTAGTGCCAATTGGATTTTTATAAGCAGTGCGAAGGGCCCACAGTGCATCATTAAGCTTATCGACCCAATCTCTCTTATGTCTCGCCACCGTCTTTTCCTAGAATGGCCTTGATATCTCGGTTTGCATTCTCAACTTGACCGCTTGTCTAAGGATGATAGGGAACTCCCCCTTGGTGTTTTACCCCTTGTTTCTGAAGCAATCTTTTCATAGGTACATTCCGAAAGTGTGTTCCTTTATCGCTAATGATGAGTCTCGGCACCCCAAACCTTGTGAACAATCTTTTAAGGAATCTTATTACACTTTTAGCATCATTATTTCGGTGTGCCTCGGCCTCAACCCATTTAGAGACATAATCAATTGCCACCAATATGTATTTGAATCCTTTTGAATCTGGGAATGGTTTTGCAAAATCGAGACCCATATATCACATATTTCACATGCTAGAATATAATTTTGTGGCATCTCGTCCCGATTTGTAATGTTTCCAGTCCTTTGGCAACGATCACAGTTTCTTACACACATCTGGGCATCTCGGAATGTAGAAGGCCAATAGAATCCTGATTCCAAAACTCTCCTCGCGGTTCTGTTTGTGGAATGATGACCCATGCGGTGACATTCCCCCAAAATTTCTTGTCCTTCATTATCTGTTACGCACCATTGAATCATCTTATCTGCACATACTTTAAAAAGGTATGGCTCATCCCAAAAGTAGAATCGAGAATCAGCTTTCAATTTTCGCTTAGCATGAATATCCAAAAATTCCGGTAGCACACCTCCTACGAGGTAGTTAGCAATGTCTGCATACCACGGAGTGAGGAATTGTAACACCCCCAATTTCCAATACAGGAATAAACCATAAATATACAATTCTTTCTTACTAACCATATTGAAAATGAATGCGGAAGCTAAATCAAACTATAACCACGGGGATGTTATGCCACGCTTGGGCAACCAACTAAGCCCAAACGCACAAGCTACATGTAACACCCCAATTTTCAAGACCAAATTTTCCTTTAATTTTTTTTTCTCAATTTAAAATTCACTATTATCATTACGGAAGCATTAACTAACCAAAAGGGAAATGGGTGTTATCGCCACGCTCATGTATTTCTCTATACCCAAACGCTAAGGCTAAGATTTACAACTTACAAAGATATCTCTAGGCTAATACTAATACAACAAATAAAATACAGCCGTCTAAAAACAACTTCTAGATTTTCTATAAAAATGACACTTTAACCAACTATCTAGAAAGTGGTGAATCGCGCTCATAATCCATGCTCATGCAGATGCACCTGAAATATACTCAAAGAGTATCCAAAGTTAGCGTAAAGCTAAGTAAGATTTAATTCACCTCTTAAAATAACTATTTACACATACAATATTTACCATTTACACAATTATAATTCATGTACACGAACTCATGTGTACGGTCATTCAATATAAGTTTATGCCTACGCAACACAATATTTAGTCTATACAAATTAATATGATTAATCACATATACACAAGTTATGATCATATTGTACCCGAAGCATTACAGATTAAAATCCCATGCTAACATATATGTTCACACAATTTTCATATTAAACACAATTTCCACGGAGATCATGAATCCCGTAGCAATTGTCCAAAAATAACTAAATAGATTTTTAATGAAAAAGATTTTCACACAAGCACTTAGGAAAAGATTTTTGTTTCACTAGGGCTTAATAATTAAGACCCTGCCCATTATTTGAGATTAAATGGGATTTTTGTGTAGTGTTCAGTAGAGTGATTACTGTTCACTAGGGCTTATTAATTAAGACCCTGCCCATTATTTGATATTAAATGGGATTTTTGTGTTGTGTTCAGTAGAGTGATTACTGTTCACTAGGGCTTATTAATTAAGACCCTGCTCATTATTTGAGATTGAATGGGATTTTGTGTAGTGTTCAATAGAGAGATTATTGTTCACTAGGGCTTGATGAAACAAGACCCTGCCAATTGTATTGAGATTGGTGTTCCTCCATGTATATGTACATGTATATATTAACAGTGATTTTGAAAGATATATTACTTTTGAAATGTTCCTAAAATTTCTATTCTGAGAAATATTGATTTGGAAGTTATGAATTATGAGTATTTTTGAGAAATTATGGGTTTTGGAATTCTTGAATATTTTTGGAGAATTGTGATTACTTAGAATATTGTGAGTATTGCTTATTTGCATCTTTATGTTCCAATAATTTTGACGTACACATTTATACATAATATTATCTACAAGTTGTGCTCCTGTGTGCTATGTGTAAATAGTTATTTTAGGAGGTGAATTAAATCTTACTTAGCTTTACGCTAACTTTGGATACTCTTTGAGTATATTTCAGGTGCATCTGCATGAGCATGGATTATGAGCGCGATTCACCACTTTCTAGATAGTTGGTTAAAGTGTCATTTTTATAGAAAATCTAGAAGTTGTTTTTAGACGGCTGTATTTTATTTGTTGTATTAGTATTAGCCTAGAGATATCTTTGTAAGTTGTAAATCTTAGCCTTAGCGTTTGGGTATAGAGAAATACATGAGCGTGGCGATAACACCCATTTCCCTTTTGGTTAGTTAATGCTTCCGTAATGATAATAGTGAATTTTAAATTGAGAAAAAAAATTAAAGGAAAATTTGGTCTTGGAAATTGGGGTGTTACACTACAAAGGATTTCTATCTACAAATCAAATTACAACAATTCACTATCGATAATACAATTCAACTATAATACCATAATTTGGATTCTACAGTAAACCATTATACCAAGAATTTCTTCAAGATGTAACTAGTTCTACGTCGCGCTCACCAACTAGCCACAAACTTCAGATCCTGAAAACATTAAGGTTTGAAAAACACAACAAACAAGATTTTAGCATAAAATGCTAAGTAAGCTCTACTCCGCCTTGTAAAATAAATACATTTCTAGCTTGAAAATATGTATACCTTATAAATATACTTGATACTTAAGTCGGTCATACTATAAAAATCATTCAGGCAAAAGCCTCAAAGAATATTTTCCAAAGGATTTTTCCATCATAGATAGTAGTTCTCGAAAGATTTAACTCACACCAAAGATAAACAAGATATGTACTTTCTCAATCATAATATTAAATACGTTTAAAACCATATAGACATTCTCGAAAAAAAAATATAGACATTCTCGAGTCATTTTCAAGTAAGTATTTCAAGTACAGATTTTCTCATAAGTCATTCTCAAAAGCATATACATCAATAATCATAGATATGGAGGAATCACATCATATTTTAACATAATCAATATTATATATACATATGGAAGTATCCAAATCACAATAGTGGGGCAGAGACATTATCTTAGTGAAGCCCTAAGTGAACAACAACCCTCTACTGAACACATCACACAACCCTCACTTTACTACAAGTGCAAACATGACCACTACCTTAAGTGTGCACACCCCCTACTGGGATTCCAAGCCCAGCAGGTAGTAAACTAGTCCTAGTAACCCATGATGATTTCTACTAGGTTAGTCACCTCATAATCAAATGGAGCCGGAGCACAATCAACAATCAAGTAGAGCAAGGGCTCAACCTCCAACACAATCCACATAGAAAGGGATGAACCTCCAAAATAATACATTTTTACATAATTCCTCCAAAATAGGAATAGTCATTCAAAATAGGTTTTTATAAACATTCTCATTTTCCCATAGGCTATTCAAATCATAATTTCACTCATATCAATATATTTAGGTTTTCAACCACAATTTCTCAAAGTAGGAGTTTCACCGAACTCTATAGTAGTATAATAGATTCTTGAAATACTCAAACCAATCCCAATTATAATAGATTCTTGGATAGTGTTCATCCATGTTGCATCTTGGTGTGTCTAAGGTAATGGATAAACAATACAAAGATGTTGGCAATACAAGAGTGTGTGTTCTTAGTCCTTTTCCACCTTTGTGTACTAAGGCTTCTTTGACTTAGGAATGCCTTCAAGCATCCAAAGCTCTAAGAGGAATTTTATCAAACACTTAAGCTACACACTAGCCTACTATTCTTAAGAAATCCATAGGATCTATGATTGTTACAAAGCTTCAATCTTAACTCTAATCAAAGGCATGAAAGAGTCAAGAACTCAATCTCTCATCTAGATTGGCCAAATCTAAACAAGATCTCATCAAAACAACAATCATTAGACAAGAATAGATAATCCAACAATCCAAGCATTTAGATCCAAAAATAGATATAAGAGCGTCACACTAGCAACATATCTTCACACAATCCAAATCTTAGATTAAACTAGCCACTCATGATATGAATATTCAAGACAAAAGCTAATTTAATCCAAGAACAAGATAGCAGAATATAATAGAAATGTAATAGAAATCACCTAGAATGAAGTAATCCTTCAATCCAAGCTTGTTGTCTTCTACAATGGAAATTTATCTAAACTACTCCTAAAAATTGGAAAGAGAAGTTCTAAAAATGGGAAAAGAAAAATCCTCCCCTGAAAATCTATCAAAGGGGTTTAAATAGTCTCCGAAAAGCAACCCTAATGAATTTTTACGCATTGCAGTCTCCACGCCAGCCCACACGCGTGTGAGCATGCGTGGGAGGCTACTAGATTGTTCCCACGCGTACTCACACGCGTGTGGCAATCTCCTTGGGTCCTCCGGGGCTCCGATCTTGCCTGGTTCGTTCTTTAAGCTCAACTTTTGCTCTATTGGCTCCCATGACTCCTGTTTCACGTCCTTTAGGCTAAAAGTAGCTTTTGTGTGTTGGTTAGTGAATTTAAAGCATTTATGATCATAATTCATCATGTAAGTATGCTAGAAACGTGACAAAATACCCTAATATGCACTTGATTTATGGGTATCTTGGAGGCTTATCACGGTGCTACCCCGCTCTCATCGTATGGTTTTGCGCACATCTACATCTGCCCAACGGCAATCTCTTGCTGCTCTAGTTGCCTCTATTGACGATACGGTGCCTACTTGCTATTCTCAGGCTGTTAAATCACTTGACTGTAGGGCAGCCATGGATGTCGAGTTCAATGCCCTCATTCTAAATCAGACTTGGCGGCTAGTACATGCTGATGGTAGTATGAACATCATTGGTTGCAAGTGGGTGTTTCGGGTGAAGCGTAAATCTAATGGTTCCATTGAGCGGTTTAAGGCTCGTTTAGTCGCTAAAGGCTTTAATCAAGTCGCCAGGGAGGACTATTCTGAGACATTTAGTCCTGTTGTCAAGCCAACCAATGTTCGCTTGCTCTTGTCTTTTGCGGTTTCCCGAGGGTGGTCCATGCGGCAGCTAGACGTGCATAATGCGTTTCTCAATGGCAATGTCACTGAGGACATTTACACGCGGCAACCACCAGGTTATGTCCATCCTACTTTATCTACTCATGTGTGTAAACTGTAGAAGTCTTTGTATGGTCTTTGATGGACAATTTTAATAAAGTCCTCGCAAGTGCACGAATCAGTTGTAGTGATAGTGTGCAAAGGCAAGGGTCGATCCCACAGGGAATTGTAACGATGCAATTTATAAACTTTGAAAATAATTAACGCTAATGAAATTAAGTAAAACTAGAACTAGCAAAACACTTAGAGAAAAGGCATAAAAAGACAACAAAAACGAGATAGCAAAATTAGCTAAGCATCCTTTAATCAAGAATTAAGTAAACAGCAGTAACAAAGCTTAAAGAAAGCAGTACATTGGTCTAAACTTAAAGAGCAATAATATACTCAATTACGGAAAAAAAAAAAAAAACTAAACAAGACAAGGAAAGAAAAGGAATATAATTAAAGCTTATGCTACTGTTTGCAAATTCACTATTTAAAAACTTAAATATTGCTTTGCGAATTGACGAATTATGATGCGCTGTGAATTAAAGAAAAGGAAAGCAAAACACAATTCACAAACTCATGCTATGGACTACTGTAGCTTAAATTCTTTTTTTTGAATACAACTGACCCTATTACATTGTAGTATCTGTTCATCTATACTTTTCTCGACCGGTTGAAGCACAAAGAGTCAATTTCGATATCTTCTCCACTGAGGCTCGAACTCATGACCTTTCATTTGAGGGAGGCCACTACATGCCATTTGAGCACAAGATGCTTGGCACTGTAGCTTAAATCAATACAATGAATGTGCAAATAAGAATACCAAACAATGTTGGTCCCAAGGGGATGGGGTACAAGTCTAGAGGGGGGGGGGGGGAATAGACTTGTATAAGATTTTGCAAATCTTTTCAACCTCTCGTGTGTATTGAACTTAGGATGTTTAGGTTCGATACCTCACGAGGTGAAGACAAAGTTTTATGCGCAGCGGAAATGTTATCCCCTTTTAGTTAGCACGAGTTTGAGTTAGTTCGAGAAGTGCGTTTATATGCAGTGCAATCGAGAGGTTAGCGAGAGATAAAAACAATAAGTAAATGCAAGAGAGATTTTTAAGTGGTTCGGCCAACCCGCCTACGTCCACTCTTCTTCCAGAAACTCCCTGGAAGGATTGTACTAAAAACTTCCCTTTTTAGTACAATATCGAGCGCTTGAGCTTTGATCACGAAGCCCGCCTCAAGCCTCAGGTTTTTCGTCCCGCTTCTTGTTACTCCACCTCTCGAGCACTTGACCTTTGATCACCAAGCCCGCGTCAAGCCTCAGGATCTTCACAAGACAGCTCCCAGGTTACTCCGCCTCTCCAAGGTCTTTCTCCCCGCTTCCAGCTACTCCACCTCTCGAGCACTTGACCTTTGATCACCAAGCCCGCGTCAAGCCTCAGGTTTCTTTCACTCGGACAGCTGCCAGGTTACTCCACCTCTCTTGCTTAATCCAAAGCAAGGTGTTTTTGGTTGTCACAGTTGAATGTAACAGACTCCAATCTGACCACAAGCTATCGTTGAATCAACTTCGATGTAGAGCAGCTTCGGTCACCTTCTGGATGTATAACAGTTTAAGCTTTGTAACTCTCTTGAAACACTAAGATGTGTTTTCTCGCTGTTTTGAATATCAGGATGATATTCCAAGTTGAGCACTTGCACTTGAACGTTTTAGACAGACACTTCTTAAGAATTTCGAACCTCTTTTCTTTTTAACTCCTTTTTCTCTCTTTTCCCCTTTTTTCTTCTGTGTCTTTACGTCCTTATATATGAGAGTAGAGGAATAATTCCGTTGGAGGGAAAATTATTCCGTTTGAAATTTGTCTCCCATGCTGATCATGGGTCTTGCGTATTTTCAGCATATTTCATGGAGTGGTGATCTTGTAACTTGAACCTCTTTGTCTTGTAGTGAATATTCCATAGTTCACTTTCTTGAGTCCATGCTCCACTTTCGTCTTTTGGTAAAAGTTACTCTTTTTATATTCCCATTATTCCTTGTTTGTAGGGAATCAGATCACTTCAACATTGGTGCACCTTTTGACCGTTTGTGGTGGAAATCTGACGTGTCATCCATTTCCGCCCATTTTGAAATCTTCACGTTCGGCACCTCTTCATTATTCCATCTCCATGATATTCTTCTTCTCCAAACTTTAAGTATGACCGTCATTCAGCTTTGTTGGAGAATTGTTAGTGTATCGAGACCAAGGTTGATATCTTGATCGCTTGATGTCTCGAACTCAAATATCGAGAGGTCTATCTCTCGAACTCTGTTTATGTCTTGAACTGGATAACTGTATCGAGAGGTCCTACCTCTCGAACTCTGCTTATGTCTCGAGACTTAGTTGATGTCTCGCAGACCCTTATTCCTCCAGTGTTGTCCCATGC
>NC_044928.1:4226257-4230054 GCF_003576645.1 Ipomoea triloba
TGCTCATTGGACTGCATTTCAGTCTGCTCCGATGAGTCTGGAATGATAATTATTTCAGGAGCAGTGGGAAAACCTGGCAGTGTGAGCAACGGAACTACACCCTCTCATCTGTAGTGGTCGAGGGTGTGGACGCAGGTGGTGGCAAAAGTAGAACGGTGTTAGATGCCACTTGAAGTGCTTCAGAGGTCTCGGATTCACCTCTCGAAACTTCTACCTGTTCGTCCAGAGCAGAGTTGCTGACTCGGGACAGTGGGATTGCGGCTGTTGCGATATCATCGTGAGCAACCCCAGAGGTCTCTCCTGGACCTCTCGTGAACTCAACGTTCTGTCCCAAGGAGATGGCAGTGGCGAGCCTGATATCTTCTCGAAATTGGGCATCAAGTTCTGGATCCTCCTCAGGCTCAACCTCGGTTTCTTCAGCTATTCCTTTACCCTTATCAGTTCTTCCACTGTTCAGTTTAGCCACTCTTGTTTCGTGGGCAAGGTCTAGGAGATGATGAGCTGGGATCTCTGAGATACCCAACCACTGGAGTGCAAACCGTTCTTCTGCCTCCATCTCAGCTGCTTGGGCCATCAATTGAGTGAAAGGACTGGTTCTCCAGTTGATCCACCTGATCACCCTGGAGAAGTCATCAAGAGTGGGTGCTTCCACTGCCAACTGAGTGGAAACTTCTTCATATAAGTCATCCCGCCCATCAGAGATGATTTCAGTGGCAGAGATTGCTTCGTCTATCTGAGCTGTGCTCTCTCGACTATGCTCCAAGAGATCATCTCCCACCCTGACTGTGTAGTCTGTCTCTCGAACCATCTCACGTGGTTCTTCTGCACCCCCTTGTACTGGATCACTGATCCCAGTACCTTCAACCTCTCGAGCCATCTCTCGAGATAAACCAACAGAGTTAACATCTCCCTCAGCATCATCACCAGCGTATAGACCGACAGAGAAGGCTGCTCACAGGGACCTGGTAGGGGGTACTCTCTCAACCTCAGTGGCCAGTGTAGCCTGAGGTTCCCCCTGGGCTTGTGCCCTGTCCTCAAACGGTACTTGAACAACAGAGGGTGTTACCTCTCGGATCTGGGTGACAACAGCAGTTTTGGCTTTCTTAGCCCTCTTTGGCATATGAACCCTTTGTATCAGTACATCGAGAGGTTCATCATCAGAATTCTTTCCCTCGGTTTGGGCTTTCCTTTTGCCCCTTCCTTTTGGCTGTGAGGGAGACGGTGCAGCCTTAACACCTTTAGTTTTGGGGACTAGAGATTTCGTCCTACCCATATAGGTATTTCGATGAATCTCTTTTCCCTCCCTCAGTTCGAAGCCCTTCAGGCTTAGAAGAAATTGCACAAGAAAGCCGAAACCAACCTTTTTACTGATCGACAGGTTGGCGTTGGAGACTGAGCGCATCACTTGCTGTTGGAGGAAGTTGAAGATAATATGTGCCCAGTCCAGCTTGTTGTTGTTCCAAATGGCATGGAGGATTTTGAGGAGGTCTAGACTAACCTCGTCAGTTCCGGACACCTTGCCGAGCACAAACTTCATGATTAGGTCGGCAGCGAGAGCAAACCTCTCCTTTAGGTGGTACTTGCGGAGGGCAGAGGTTGCTCTGGGTGGTGCAGTCGCTAGTCGGATTTTCTCCCAGAAGGCTTGCTTGTCCAAGTCGTAATCCGATAGATGCTTGACTGCTTCCTCCGATGACGCGAAATCAAATGCCGCTCTTAGGTCACCTACAGATGTTGTGATGGGAAAATCATTAAAGCGGCTTTCGATTTTACCCATCGTGACCTTGGCATTTGCGAACCATTCTGTGAAGTCGAGGGGGTGAACGGTCCCGTAGTCGTGCGTCATGTATTTCATCAGTCTTGCTTTCTCAAACTTCTTCAGGACTTTTTCCGCCATTTTTGGATTAGGGGAGTTGGTGATGAAGCCGTTTCTGTCAAGGATACTCCCCGCCTTGACTTGTTTGATCTGAGAGCGAATGTGTAGCAACTCCCTCTGATATGCGTCGGAAGATGAGGTTGATGTAGAGGATTCGGACGCCATTGATGAAGGTTAGATGTTTTGGAGGGAATGTGTACTACGTTTAGTATTTGGGGATTTTGGGTAAACGGTTTTAGCTTGAATCCGGGTAAAGAAGAAGGATTTGGCTTTTATATCGTGTGGATTCGGGTTGGATATATGGGTAGGGTTGAGAGCTTGACCCAAGGAAAGATACCGGTTTTCTTTAAAGAAGTAAAAGGTCAGAAATACCCCTAGTAACGGTCAGCGTATATGAAAAATAAGGATATTTTTGGTAAATTAACAGAGCGGTTTTAGGTTCAGGATAGTGGGGTAATAAAGAAAAGTAACTATATGAGCATGCTCCCACTTATCAAGATAATTCCCTTAAGTGCGGAAAACCGTCAGTAACCGATGACCACGTGGCTAGCATTGATATCCAAAGTTAGCCGTTTCCTTCATATATTCGTTGATCTTATCGGATTCACCTCTCGAAGGTGAATTGTCTTCCACATGAGTTTAAGGATCTTCCCCCTGAGTGATTGATCCCTAAACCTCCTTATTCCTCCGTCTTGATCTGGTTAAGGATCTTCCCCCTGAGTGATTGATCCCTAACCCTCCTTATTCCTCCGTTCAGAGATATCAGTTTGGTATCTTTCGAAGTGACCTCTCGAACTACCCTTCTTCGAGACATAACGTATATAGACAAACTGATCGGGTGACCTCTCGAACTTCCTTTCGAACACAGATTGCGAGAGAAACAAGTTTGATTCATCTAAAAGATATCACTTGGAACATATCCTTAAGTTCATTTAGTGATTTCCAGATACATTACATATGAATCAATATCCTATTAAATTCCTTAGAAACTTTTGTTTGGCCTTGGTCAGCCTAATAGGAATCTATCGTTAAAGCAGAAACTAGCCATCTAAAGTCCTATTTGTCTAATAACAGAACTAAGGGTGGCTATTCCCTTTTCTTGTTCTTCTCTCCGGAGCTGCTTACTGTAGTTGGGAGTGACCATCTTCATCGCTAATCCTCTTAAGGACTTTGGATTAGGTATGATCACCCCTTTGACTGCTGCAGACCTCAGAAAGTCCCATCTGGTCTTCCTCTCCATTTCCCTTGGTTCTCCATTTGGTTGAGGAAGGCCCTTTTCCAGAATGTGCAGCAGTAGGAGTCCCTCTTGTGCAGGACTCTTCTCCCGATTCCAGTATCCCATCGTTGTGGATCTCCTCGTATTTGGGGATCCATTCACCTTGGATGGGAATAGGATTCTTGCTTGGATTATCAGGAAGCTCCGTAATCTGTTCACCCTTCGTTGATTCTGGATAGTTTTCTCCTTGAAAATCTTTGGACTTGACTGCCGGTTTCTTTCCTCTATAAAAGAATGGAACATCATCTTTTCCTTTCTTTTTCTCCATGGGAAGTTGATGATATGAACTTCTGAAAGAAACCCTCTTATTTATAGCCCAATAAGGTTATCACTTTTGAGTCACGGGATGCAATATGAATGACCATTCAATGCTTGTGTAACTCCAAAGCTGCCATAAAGTTGATGAAACCGCCCCTCACATGCGAAACAGTTCATGGCACTAAATACAAGAAGATAAGATTTGACCATTCATCCCAATTCTATCATTTCCAATTCTAACCTTAGTTGAGAGAATCTATTTTCACATAACGCTTTTGTGAAAATATCTGCTAGTTGCTCCTCCGTTGCAACATATTCCAAAATAATGTCCTTTTTCTCAACGTGGTCTCGGATGAAGTGATACTTAATATCAATATGCTTTGTTCTGGA
>NC_044928.1:4230343-4249673 GCF_003576645.1 Ipomoea triloba
ACCTCTCGACCTTCACTGTCGACATCGATACGTAGAGAGGTTCCCATGGGTACTTTGACTGAGGATTTCCCTTCTATATTGTATTTTCTGAGCAGATCCTTGGTGTATTTCTCCTGATTGATGAAGATGCCTTCCTTAAGCTGTCTCACTTGTAATCCAAGGAAGTAGTTTAGTTCTCCCATCATGCTCATCTCGAACTTCCCTTTCATCAATCTGGAGAACTTCTTGCACAAGTCTGGATTGGTGCTTCCAAAAATGATATCGTCCACATAGATTTGCACCAATAAGATGTGATCCCCGTCCTTAATTCTAAACAATGTTTTGTCCACTAGGCCTTTGGTGAACCCACACTGAATTAGAAAAGAGGATAAGGTATCATACCAAGCTCTCGGAGCTTGTTTTAAGCCGTAAAGTGCCTTCTTTAATTTGTATACTTTGTCAGCTCCCACGTCCTTCAAGAAACCCGGAGGTTGTTCAACGTACACCTCTTCTTCGAGAAGTCCGTTCAGAAAAGCGCTCTTGACATCCATTTGATATACCTTAAAGTCTTTGAACGCGGCATATGCGAGAAAGATGCGTATGGCTTCGAGACGTGCCACTGGAGCGAAGGTTTCATCAAAATCTATTCCTTCCTCCTGACAGTAGCCTTTGGCAACAAGTCTGGCCTTGTTCCTAACAATAACTCCATCCTCATTCATCTTGTTTCTGAAAACCCACTTTGTACCAATGACATTCTAATGATGAGGTCTCGGAACTAGTTCTCAAACATCGTTCCGCTCAAACTGATGAAGTTCCTCTTGCATGGCTTGCACCCAATCTGGATCACATAGAGCCTCATCGATCATCTTAGGCTCTATTTGAGATAGAAAGCAAGCAAACATGCTTTCTCTGTATGCTGATCTGGTTCGAACTCTGTCACGTACATCTCCAATCACTTGATCAGCAGGGTGACTTCTCAGCCATCTTAGGTCGGGTTGTGGCTCCTCAGTTGATACTTCCATTGAAGGTTGAGATGTGGTTTGAACATCTATGATCTGGATTGGATCAACTAAGTCAGGTGCTTTCTTCTTGGTAGATTCTTCATCATCTGAATCTGACTGGAGTTCTGCTACGTCTCGAACTATCGACTGCTTGTCTTCGAGAGGTAAGTTTGATCTCTCGATAGACTGTGGTTGATCTTCCTCAGCTGCTTCTGTTGTCTTTGATGGTTGATCTGTCGATGCCCTTTCATCAAAGATAACATGTAAGGACTCTTCAACCACCAAACTCCGTTTGTTGAAGACTCTGAAGGCTTTGCTTGTCGATGAGTATCCCATAAATACTCCATCATCTGCCTTTTCTTCAAAGGTTCTTAGTTGAGCCTTCCCATTGTTGTGGATATAGCATTTGCACCCGAATGTGTGGAAGTGGCTTACATTCGGTTTTCTTCCATTCCACAACTCATATGGAGTCTTTCCAACTCCTTTTACGATCAAGGACCGATTTTGGGTGTAGCACGCTGGGTTGATTGCTTCTGCCCAAAATCCTTGTGCTATGTTGGCTTGCGAGAGCATGGTTCTTGCAGCTTCCTTGAGAGTTCTGTTCCTTCTTTCAACAACCCCGTTTTGTTGAGGCGTTCGAGCAGCTGACAGTTGATGATGAATCCCATTCTCGTTGCAGTAGCTCTCGATTACTTGATTAACGAACTCTCCTCCTTGATCTGACCAGATCTTTAGTATCGAGACATCCTTTTCAACTTGAACTTGCTTCAAGAGATTTGGCAGGGCAATTTTTGTCTCACTTTTCTTGGTTAAGAACACGGTCAGGGCAATTTTTGTCTCACTTTTCTTGGTTAAGAACACGGTCCAGGCAATTTTTGTCTCACTTTTCTTGGTTAAGAACACGGTCCACGTGAATCTTGTCTAGTCATCTACTACCACAAGAGTGTACTTTTTTCCCTTTATGCTGGGTGGATCCACTGGGCCAAATAAGTCCATGTGAAGAAGACTCAATGGTCTAGTGGATGATGTCTCGGCTTTGCTCTTGAAGGAGGATTTGATCTGTTTGCATCGTTGGCATGCCTCACAAATTTTATCCTTTCGAAACATCACTTTGGGCAGTCCTTCCACTAAGTTCCTCTTAGTAAGCTTGTTGATAGTCTTGAAGTTCAGATGACTAAGCTTACTATGCCAATCCCAGCATAAATCTTCCTTGCTCCTTGCTAGCATACATAGGGATGGTTTTGCAGACCTCCAATCCACTATGTACATGTTTCCTTTCCTTGCTGCTTCCAAGACGACTTCGAGAGATTCCTCGTTCATAATCTGACATTTGCTTTTGGTGAAGACAACCTTGTAGCCTTTGTCACAGAACTGGCTTGTACTAAGGAGATTGAACTTGAGCCCTTCAACGTAGGATACTCCCTTAATAACCAGCTCATTCTTTTGAATTTCACCAACAGCTTTTGTGCGTCCCTTCTTCTCGTTGTCGCCAAATGTCACCAAGGGACCTTCGATAGGTTGGATGTTCTCTAGCAGTGTTAGATTTCCCGTCATATGTCTCGAACATCCACTGTCAATGAACCACATGTCCCTGGTGTCCTGCAAGGCAATTAAGCAAGTTTAGGTACCCAAACTTTGGGTCCTGGTGGGTTAGTGAGTTTAGGCATCCATTTATACCTTGTGCCCATTATTCCAGGCCTAGGCGCAATGTAGCCATTGTACGTTTGATAATCATAAGGAATGCTAGCAAAAGTTTTAGGCCTCTTTGGTGCATAAATCAACTTAGGTAGAGACTTTTTGACCGGCTTATGCACCATGCCTTTCATACGCTGTTTGGTTATGTGAAATTGCTGAAAGTGAGGTTTCTTCCAGAAATTGTGATTCGATGACCAATTCTCACTAGATGGATAGAGTCTGCCTTTCTCCATCAGTGAGTTCCTAACTATGTGGATCTCAGACTTTCCATATTTGCCTTGAGGCGCATTATATGAAATGTAGCTCTTTTTGTACTTGGAATGGCCTTGCGAGAGATAGCGAGGTGATCTCTCGATATTGTTTACCCGGCCATTCTTCGTAGCTTTCCTATACTTTCCATTGCTGGTGTATAGGGACGGTTTATGAATAGCTACTCTAGTCTTTTCTGTTGGTCCTTTATGACCTTTATTTGGTTTGGGTTGAGATCCTCCATTTCTTGAAGTTCCCAAACCATTGGTCTGTTTATTTCTCGAGAGATGGTCTCGATGGAACCCTAGACCGGTTGTATCACTTGTAGGTCTGTGATCATTCACCATTTTCTCCATAGCTTTGGAGGAATCAGTGTATGATGCTATAACCTTTCTAAGATCATTTTCGGTGATCTCTCGAGTTTTGCACTCTTCAGTCAGTTGGATTACTTTAGCTTCTAACTCACTTACTTTGAGAGTTAGCTAGTAGGAGGAATAATTCGTTGGAGGGAAAATTATTCCGTTTGAAATTTGTCTCCCATGCTGATCATGGGTCTTGCGTATTTTCAGCATATTTCATGGAGTGGTGATCTTGTAACTTGAACCTCTTTGTCTTGTAGTGAATATTCCATAGTTCACTTTCTTGAGTCCATGCTCCACTTTCGTCTTTTGGTAAAAGTTACTCTTTTTATATTCCCATTATTCCTTGTTTGTAGGGAATCAGATCACTTCAGCATTGGTGCACCTTTTGACCGTTTGTGGTGGAAATCTGACGTGTCATCCATTTCCGCCCATTTTGAAATCTTCACGTTCGGCACCTCTTCATTGTTCCATCTCCATGATATTCTTCTTCTCCACACTTTAAGTAAGGCCGTCATTCAGCTTTGTTGGAGAGTTGTTAGTGTATCGAGACCAAGGTTGATATCTTGATTGCTTGATGTCTCGAACTCAAATATCGAGAGGTCTATCTCTCGAACTCTGTTTATGTCTCGAACTGGATAACTGTATCGAGAGGTCCTACCTCTCGAACTATGCTTATGTCTCGAGACTTAGTTGATGTCTCGCAGACCCTTATTCCTCCAGTGTTGTCCCATGCCTTCTTCTGATCTGTCTATATGATTACAACACACGGGACTTCTAAGATGTTCAAACAAATTTACCTCAAGCTTAAATATTTTCCGAGTTGAGCTCAAAGTTACTCGGTTGTATTTTCGCTCTTGGTTTACTTGTCGAACTTACAGCGTTTTGCCTATGCGTCGAGACTCGGGGATTTCTACTTAACAGTTGGTATCATCAAAACCTATTACATGATGTTCTAACAAACAAAAGTTGCTACCAAAGTGATTTGTCTTGCTGCTGGAAAGTCTCTCTTGCCCAGAATAGATTCGACGCCGCCACCAAAATTGAAGACCAGAATTGAGGCTATTGCCCATGAACAAAAGTCCGCCAACGAACCGGAATAAAATCGAAGCTGTGGTCGGGGGTAAAATTGGTGGTTTTGTGATTAAGATTGAAGCCGAAGCCGCCGCTAACCAGATTAAATTGTTATCGCCTCTGGAATCAGTCCGGAGTGAATTTGATGATGAAGAGTGACGGACCTTGGCCTCCTTTTATACTCGTTGTGTCCAACTTCTCCGCCGCTCTTCCGCTGTCCAATCGGACCATCCACAGGACTGAGTTCGTTGAAGAATGCTATCCGCAGGTCTGGTTTGCGATCCCCTACTTTCGCCTATTGCTCAGACCTCAGGTTTGCCGTAAAAAAAGCTTCGACTAATTTAAATAAATAATATTTAAAAGCTAAAATAAATTAGAATCCAAATTTAATTAATATATACTTATTAAACTCCTACTGACTATGTACTACTAAAACTATATTATTATTAAAAAGAGTTAAGAAATTATTGGACTGATAAATTTTATTAACAAACTTACCTTAATAATAAAAACAACCCCAAAAATTAACAATATTATTAAAAACTACTTATAGCAATAGTAAATAAAATTAGATAAAAATTAATCACTAATTGCAGATTAACTATAAAAAGATTATTTAAAATAACAATAAAAATAATGTTTATCAAACTTCCCCACACTTATTTAGTTGCTTGTCCTCAAGCAAAAGCATTATTAAAAGGAAAAGAAAAGAAATTAAATGTAAAACCAAATATTAAACTGAGCTTTACCCGAATAGCCTTTAAAATTATTGCCTCAAAAACGCAAAATTAGTATCAACTCAAAGGATGTATAGAACATTTGACTTGAAAATTAAATAAGCTTGACATGCTTATTAACAAAATAAAACTTGTGCTCTTATGAAGTTACCCCTTATATGAGCTATACAAAGACTCAATGAAATAAAATAAATATGAAAATTTCACAAAATACAACTTAAGTCAAATTCGAAAACAATCTATCATAGCGCAGGTGCAAAAACATGAAGGTACAAGGATCAAAGGCATTTATTGAAAATTAGAATGCAAATGCTCGTCTCTTCCAAAGTTCACTCATTATTTTTCTGTTTATGACTTTTTCCAATGAGAATTTCCCCAAAAAACCTCGCCATTTTATGCCAGGCATGTTTGGGTTTTCAATTTTGTGTGTACTCATGAACCAGACCACGACACTTATTTATTTATTGTATATGTGTAGGTGGCTGATTCAGCGGAGTAGAATCTCTGAATTTATTGCAAATAAAATAAATAAATAAACCACTCTCAATTTATTTTTTTTTGAATATTTTTTTTTAATTTTTTTTTTGACCTCACTTATGCCATAAAGATGATCCTTGAACCAACACACTACACCACAATTTATAGCACTCAAGAATAGTTTAAAAATTTGAAAAAGGTGATATAAAATGAAATCAACATAAAAAACTTCAAAGGAATTGCATTAAACATATAAGGGTTTTTTGTGATTTTTTAATTTCTATTTATTTTGTTTCTTTTTTTTTGTTTTTTTTAGAGAATAGCTATTCAAAATATAAAACTAAAGCAGTTAACAACTAGCCACATGCAGTATACACACTAAGAGTTGACAAAAGAATTTGCATTATTTTTATCACAGGCTATTCAAAATATTCACATGGGTAAAGCTCAAGCTAATGCTAAAATTTTAAAATAAAAAGGTTTATAAAAATAAACATAAGAAAATTAAAAATTTTGAAATTTGTTAATATTTTATAATTTTGAGGCCAACTCCCTTCCCACACTTATTTTCAACATTGTCCCCAATCTTGTGGGATGAAAGAAAAGCCGATAAAGAAAGTCCTCCTTGATTTATGTTTTCTTTTGTGGAGTTCTCATCTGGCCCTGCAAGTTTTAAATGAAAGGAAAAACCTGCTTTATTATCCACGTCATTCAAAAGATTCTCCTTTTGGAGTTTATCAAACTCCAACTCATTT
The DNA here is from genome assembly GCF_003576645.1 of Ipomoea triloba. NCBI lineage: Eukaryota > Viridiplantae > Streptophyta > Magnoliopsida > Solanales > Convolvulaceae > Ipomoea > Ipomoea triloba. Next base: position 4,236,670 of record NC_044928.1, read on the forward strand.
TTCTGTGTGGAATCCGACCCCTTTTCTGCAAAACACCGGTTAGCTTTATTTGGCAAGTTCATAGGTTTCAAAATTGAAAGCTCAACAGTTTCATCAACCATAGTCGCGGTTGATTTATCATTTTGAACATCAAAAAGGATTGGGGGCACAAATGGCTCAGGAGGCACATAAGGATTATCCGATTTGTGCAATTGAAGCTCATCCTTATCAATAATAATAACATCAACATCATTATTCACTTTTTCAATCATTTCAATATTTTGATTAGGAATAGTATTTTCTATTAAATTGTTTTCAATGATTTTACCACATCCTAAAACAGTCATAACATCTTCAGGTTGACTAGGCAACTTACCTGGCACATGACCTTGTAAAGCTTTAACATTTTGATCTACATGTACTTCCAATTTTCTCAAAGAAGCTTCTCGTTGTTGGGACTGTTGCTCATTTTCTTCTTGCTGCCTCTGTAACCATTGCTCATGAGTTTCTTGCTGCCTCTGTAACCATTGCTCATGAGTTTCTTGCTGCCTATTACAATTCTGTATAAAAATATTCAAGGAATCTTCTAAAGACGGTTTGTTTGGTTGAGGTGAATCAATTGGTTGAAAGTTATTTTGATTATTATCCCAATAAAAATTAGGATGGCTTGGATGAGAATCATTTTGATTATAATCCCAATAAAAATTAGGATCATTTTCCAAACCCGAATTATAAGAATTATAGCACTAGTCATTACCCCAAGAAAAATTAGAATAATTGTCCCAACCTGAATCATAAGAATTATAAGACGAGTCACACATAGGCCTAAAATCATTCATTGAATTAGCCTGTTCAAAACCACAATCATTTCTGCAAGTTACGAATGAATTATTCTGATTCAAACCTAACAGAGAACGCAAAGTGTTCACATGTTTTGCTAACTCAGACACTTGAAATGCTAAACCCATATTGGGATCAAATTCATCCATGATTCTTCAAAAAGTAAAAACTTTTTTTTCTTTTTGTTTTTCTTAAGCAATAAATAATTGAATTGAAGGAAAGAAAAAAAATTAAATTAGCAACACTGAAAGGAATAGGGGGAAAAGAATTCAAGCAATTATTAAGAAAGGAAAAATTAATAAATAAAAAGAATAAGGAAAACAACAACAAATAAAAAGCAATTTCTTTTTTTTTTAGGTTAAATAAAATTAAACAATTATTTAAAGCAAGATATCAAATTGCACAATAGACAATTCCCCAGCAACGGCGCCAAAAATTGATGGACAATTTTAATAAAGTCCTCGCAAGTGCACAAATCAGTTGTAGTGATAGTGTGCAAAGGCAAGGGTCGATCCCACAGGGAATTGTAACGATGCAATTTATAAACTTTGAAAATAATTAACGCGAATGAAATTAAGTAAAACCAGAACTAGCAAAACACTTAGAGAAAAGGCATAAAAAGACAACAAAAACGACATAGCAAAATTAGCTAAGCATCCTTTAATCAAGAATTAAGTAAACAGCAGTAACAAAGCTTAAAGAAAGCAGTACATTGGTCTAAACTTAAAAAGCAATAATATACTCAATTACGGAAAAAAAAACTAAACAAGACAAGGAAAGAAAAGGAATATAATTAAAGCTTATGCTACTGTTTGCAAATTCACTATTTAAAAACTTAAATACTGCTTTGCGAATTAACGAATTATGATGAGCTGTGAATTAAAGAAAAGGAAAGCAAAACACAATTCACAAACTCATGCTATGGACTACTGTAGCTTAAATCAATACAATGAATGTGCAAATAAGAATACCAAACAAAAGTTGCTGCCAAAGTGATTTGTCTTGCTGCTGGAAAGTCTCTCCTGCCTAGAATAGATTCGACGCCGCCACCAAAATTGAAGACCAGAATTGAGGCTATCGCCCATGAACAAAAGTCCGCAAACGAACCGGAATAAAATCGAAGCTGTGGTCGGGGGTAAAATTGGTGGTTTTGTGATTAAGATTGAAGTCGAAGCCGCCGCTAACCAGATTAAATTGTTATCGCCTCCGGAATCAGTCCGGAGTGAATTTGATGATGAAGAGTGACGGACCTTGGCCTTCTTTTATACTCGTTGTGTCCAACTTCTCCGCCGCTCTTCCGCTGTTCAATCGGACCATCCACAGGACTGAGTTCGTTGAAGAATGCTATCCACAGGTCTGGTTTGCGATCCCCTACTTTCGCCTATTGCTCAGACCTCAGGTTTGCCGTAAAAAAAAGCTTCGACTAATTTAAATAAATAATATTTAAAAGCTAAAATAAATTAGAATCCAAATTTAATTAGTATATACTTATTAAACTCCTACTGACTATGTACTGCTAAAACTATATTATTATTAAAAAGAGTTAAGAAATTATTGGACTGATAAATTTTATTAACAAACTTAAATTAATAATAAAAACAACCCCAAAAATTAACAATATTATTAAAAACTACTTATAGCAATAGTAAATAAAATTAGATAAAAATTAATCACTAATTGCAGATTAACTATAAAAAGATTATTTCAAATAACAATAAAAATAATGTTTATCAGTCTTAAGCAGGCCCCACGTGCGTGGTTTATGCGATTAAACACCTTTCTCCTGTCTGTTGGCTTTCGTCCTTCGAGGATTGATGTTTCGTTGTTTGTCTATGTTTCTAGGGCGTTGCGTGCATATGTACTTGTGTACGTTGATGACATTTTATTGTTGGGCAGCTGCTCTGTGTTGGTAGATGACTTGCTATCTAAGTTGGCTTCTGAGTTTAAGATCTGTGACCTTGGGAAGCCTAGCTGCTCAAGTATGAGTTCGGAACCTAGGCTTTCACCAAAGGTCGGCGGCTTTGGAGGCCTCGGTTGACGAAAATTTCGTAACTATTTTCCCAAAATTCGTCACAAGTTTTTAATGGTTGATGTGTTTTGGGCTCCTCGGGAGATGTGTTTTTGTAACCCCTCGTATTTTCCGATAAGTTTGAGGTTCGGAAAATAGGTCTTTAAGTTATGACATTTAAGAGAAGACGGTTTGATGCTCGAAATAATTTTTTTTAAGGATTAGTTATCGATAGGCTGCGAACTACGCACCGGTCACGAATCGAGAAAATTTTAAGGATATAGATTCAGTTCGAATTTTCTAGAATTGGGATTATTAAATATCATACGATTAAGCCTGAACTTCTAGTTAGTTCAAGAAAATTTTAAATGGACTGTAAGGGATGAATTGTTACGGACTCTGTACCTATAATTCGCGAGAGACCGAAAAATTCCCAAATTTGGTGATTTGCGACGGGATTATTTTTAGGATAATTTTGGTATTAGAATTTTCCCGAATTAAGTTATAATCCTCCGAGCCTTCATCTGATTTAACCATAAACTGGCCAATTAAATTTGTGATCTTCTTAAGGACACCATAGGGTGTTGACAAGTGGCAAGCAAATCTAGACTAAGATTGATCATTTAATGCTAGCATTAATGAGGTATGGTGCAATTGCACTTGATTTCTTAGTCTTCAAGCTAGAGCTCACATCATCATCTCTCTCATCCTACTCCATCCCATTTTCGTAGATCACCCAAGGAAGAAGAAGAAAAAAATAAAATTTTTTAGTCTTCCATTGTGATCAAAGAGCTCCCAAGCATTTTTCAAACTCAAGTGTCTAAGTGTAGGTAAGATTTTAGACTTTGTTTGGTTGAAACCTTCTTAGAACTTAAGTGTTAATATTAGTGCATGAAAAATATTGTTATTATGGTGATGTTTTAGGGACTTTGGATTCAATGAAAGATCTAACGCTTCTACGGTTTTAGAAATCTTCTATTGAGGTAAGGAATTCCCTTAAGTTGGAATTAGTCACTTGAATTTGGATAATTGATTTTGGTTGAAATATGGTGTTTTTGGAGCTTTGGGGATATTTTTGTATACATGTTCATAGCTTGGATATGCTTGTATATGTTATATTTATGTCCATATAGGCTTATACTTGTGAAAATAGTGAAAGGAAATCAGGGTAGATTCTGGCAGTAACTTCCGAGATTTATTGCGAAAAATTGGTAAGGTATTTTGATCCTATTTTTTTTAGACATGTAGTTCTATAAGTGTAGAACCCGCATATAAAATTTCATAATGATCGGAGTAGTATAAGTATGGTTTTCGAATTTTTCTCCAAAACTGGTCCAGAGAGAGAAAAATTCCGGACAGCACACTGCCAAGGGCAAAGATGGAATTTTCTGTGTTTATTCGCGGACCAAAATGACCAAAACTTTTTATGGACATCAAGTACTATAAGTTGGGATTCTACCATAAAAATTTCAAGTGAAAAAGAGTTCGGGAACTATTTTTACCGGCTCAATCTTTCGGACTGCGCCAAGCTGAATTTTCTGAATTATGCTTAGTATGATTATGGATGTGTTAATGATAATTGTGAGGTAGTTAGTGAGTTAATGGTGATTAGGTGATGCTAAGGACGTGGATTAATGATGGAGATTAAATGATAATCTCATGATTTTTGGGTTATGGTTAGGCAATGACCTTACCTATTAGAATTTATATATATTTGGATGTACGATATCCTCAAGTTATGATCTAATGGTGTTGATCATAGTGGAAGTTGTTGAGGACGATAGTTAAGGATGTTGGTTGATTTTAAGTGTGAGATGGACATATGAAGTGTATCCAAAAATGTTTATGAAAACTTACGTTGAAAAACGTATGCTATTTTGATATAAAGGTTGTCAAAACCTTATTGTTTGAGAAAATGATGTTTGAAAATCCTTCAGGGGCTAAAGAGGTAGCCGATTTCAAATATTGGACTCATTGGTGAAATATGTCCAAAAGAAATGATTTGAGTAAGAAAAATTGAAGGAAGAATCATGTTTTCAAAACCGTAGTTTCTAAAGTAAGTTGAGGAGGACCTTGATTGACCCACGGGTGGCTTTAAGTGCCCTTGCCCAGTGGTCGTTATATTATATTGTTAGAGCGAAGTCTATTCGCCGTTATGTCGTCATGTTGGGATAAGGAGAGGTGCCCACGGGAAGGCTTGAGTGCCACAGCCCGGGGTTGGGATAAGGGAGGAACCTACGGGAGGGCTGGAGTGCCATGGCCCGAGGTTGTAGGCCTCACTCTTACTATATGAAACTAAGGAAGTTTTAAAAATGAGTAAAGAGTTACTCTGTAACGTCTTTGAGAAAGAAATGATTTTGTCTTACGAGACGAGTGGATTTTGATTCACTGAACGATATACTATTTTCCAAATGATTATGTTTTCAAACCTTTGTCTACTTTTGAGTGACATCGGATTTCCTTACTTAGCCGTCGCGCTAACTGCACTTCAATGTGTTTCTTATCAGTTGCAGATTAGTGTGGGCCCCTGTAGCCGATGAGCTCGGAATAGAAGGGAAGTACAGGTTGAGGTCTACTCTTTGATGTAGACAGGGATTGTTATTAATGTTGTAAGTTTAGCCTGTGCACTTAGAGTGGAGTTTGTCAAAGAGGTGATAGAATTCACTCTAGGTGTGGCGGTAGCACCCGGTTTTCTGTTGATATGATGTAAGCTTCCGCAGCGTTTTATTACGGATTTTGTAATAAATGTAAGAGTTGAAAATTGGGGTGTTACAAAGTGGTATCAGAGCTCAAGGTTGAGATCTAGGTTTGAACTTTAAGTTTGAATCTTTGGGGAATAGTAGTAGTCTTTTGAAACCATAGATGATAAGAAGGAAGTTTCGGGGACGAAACTCTTTTTAAGGAGGGTAGACTGTAACCCCTCGTCTTTCCGATAAGTCTAAGGGTCGGAAAATATATCTTTAGGCTATGACATTCATAAGATGATCTCCCGATATGTCAAGGGAATTTTTATACGGAGGTATAGTTGTCATTAAGCTGCGATCGTTCGTGCCGGTCACGAACCGTAAAATTTTCGAGGACGAATTTTCAGCTCGGATTTCCTTAAAAATTGATGATTAGGCATGTTATGACTAAGTATGAACTTCCTGCTTAGTTAAGTTGAAATTGGATGAGCTATAAGGGTCGAAATTTATTTCTGATCGTACACCGCGAAATTTCCGCAGTGTACCGAACCTAGCCCATTTTGGAGCTTTTGACTGGAATAAATTTGTGGTTTCGAAAATTATTCTTTCTGGATTATTTTCCACCGAAACTTTATCTGTTTGGACCACAACTGATATGTTGTGGAGATATTTTATTATTTTATTATTTTTTTTCCTAAAGCTTATCCCATAAGTTGGGATTAAATATAAAAGGAATTTTTTTTCCCTTTTCTTCCCCAAATGCCAAAAAGAGAGAGAGAGAGGTGTGATCATCTTCCACCATTTTTTCTTCCAAAGTTCCATAGCCAAATCCTTCTAAACTTCCAATTTATTCGGTAAGTTTTCGATATTATTCGGTAGAAAGCTTTGTAATCCTTCCTAGGTTATGAATCTATGTTTAATTTCTTGATACATGATGTTATGGTGTTGATTTTGAACCTAGGTTTTAAGGTGAAAATTGGGGAAAGGATCCAAAATTGCTTCCTAAGGTGTTAGAAATCCTTTACAAGGTAAGGAATTCCCTTAAGTTGGAATTAGTCACTTGAATTTGGATAATTGATTTTGGTTGAAATATGGTGTTTTTGGAGCTTTGGGAATATTTTTGTATACATGTTCATAGCTTGGATATGCTTGTATATGTTGTATTTATGTTCATATAGGCTTATACTTGTGAAAATAGTGAAAGGAAATCAGGGTAGATTCTGGCAGTAACTTCCGAGATTTATTGCGAAAAATTGGTAAGGTATTTTGATCCTATTTTTTTTAGACATGTAGTTCTATAAGTGTAGAACCCGCATATAAAATTTCATAATGATCGGAGTAGTATAAGTATGGTTTTCGAATTTTTCTCCAAAACTGGTCCAGAGAGAGAAAAATTCCGGACAGCACACTGCCAAGGGCAAAGATGGAATTTTCTGTGTTTATTCGCGGACCAAAATGACCAAAACTTTTTATGGACATCAAGTACTATAAGTTGGGATTCTACCATAAAAATTTCAAGTGAAAAAGAGCTCGGGAACTATTTTTACCGGCTCAATCTTTCGGACTGCGCCAAGCTGAATTTTCTGAATTATGCTTAGTATGATTATGGATGTGTTAATGATAATTGTGAGGTAGTTAGTGAGTTAATGGTGATTAGGTGATGCTAAGGACGTGGATTAATGATGGAGATTAAATGATAATCTCATGATTTTTGGGTTATGGTTAGGCAATGACCTTACCTATTAGAATTTATATATATTTGGATGTACGATATCCTCAAGTTATGATCTAATGGTGTTGATCATAGTGGAAGTTGTTGAGGACGATAGTTAAGGATGTTGGTTGATTTTAAGTGTGAGATGGACATATGAAGTGTATCCAAAAATGTTTATGAAAACTTACGTTGAAAAACGTATGCTATTTTGATATAAAGGTTGTCAAAACCTTATTGTTTGAGAAAATGATGTTTGAAAATCCTTCAGGGGCTAAAGAGGTAGCCGATTTCAAATATTGGACTCATTGGTGAAATATGTCCAAAATAAATGATTTGAGTAAGAAAAATTGAAAGAAGAATCATGTTTTCAAAACCGTAGTTTCTAAAGTAAGTTGAGGAGGACCTTGATTGACCCACGGGTGGCTTTAAGTGCCCTTGCCCAGTGGTCGTTATATTGTTAGAGCGAAGTCTATTCGCCGTTATGTCGTCATGTTGGGATAAGGAGAGGTGCCCACGGGAAGGCTTGAGTGCCACAGCCCGGGGTTGGGATAAGGGAGGAACCTATGGGAGGGCTGGAGTGCCATGGCCCGAGGTTGTAGGCCTCACTCTTACTATATGAAACTAAGGAAGTTTTAAAGACGAGAAAAGAGTTATTTGTAACGTCTTTGAGAAAGAAATGATTTTGTCTTACGAGACGAGTGGATGTTGTTTCACTAAATGTTTTCAAACCTTTGTCTACTTTTAAGTGACAAATGGATTTCCTTACTTAGCCGTCGCGCTAACTGCACTTCAATGTGTTTCTTATCAGTTGCAGATTAGTGTGGGCCCCTGTAGCCGATGAGCTCGGAATAGAAGGGAAGTACAGGTTGAGGTCTACTCTTTGATGTAGACAGGGATTGTTATTAATGTTGTAAGTTTAGCCTGTGCACTTAGAGTGGAGTTTGTCAAAGAGGTGATAGAATTCACTCTAGGTGTGGCGGTAGCACCCGGTTTTCTGTTGATATGATGTAAGCTTCCGCAGCGTTTTATTACGGATTTTGTAATAAATCCAAGATGTGAAAATTGGGGTGTTACAAAGTGGTATCAGAGCTCAAGGTTGAGATCTAGGTTTGAACTTTAAGTTTGAATCTTTGGGGAATAGTAGTGGTCTTTTGAAACCATGGATTATAAGAAGAAAGTTTCGAGGACGAAACTCTTTTTAAGGGGGGTAGAGTGTAATACCCCGTATTTTGTTTTCAAACCTTTGTCTACTTTTAAGTGACAAATGGATTTCCTTACTTAGCCGTCGCGCTAACTACACTTCAATGTGTTCTTATCAGTTGCAGATTAGTGTGGAGCCCTGTAGCCGATGAGCTCTAAATAGGATGGAAGTGCAGGTTGGGGTCTACTCTTTGATGTAGACAAGGATTGTTGTTAATGTTGTAAGTTTAGCCTGTGCACTTAGAGTGGAGTTTGTCAAAGAGGTGATAGAATTCACTCTAGGTGTGGCGGTAGCACCCAGTTTTCTGTTGATAAGATGTAAGCTTCCGCAGCGTTTTATTACGGATTTTGTAATAAATCCAAGATGTGAAAATTGGGGTGTTACAGTTTTGGGCTCCTCGGAGCGTCTTTGTCCCGGTCTCTGCGGATCGGTCAGAATAACATCCCGACCTACTCCATCACCCTGTCGGGATTTGAACCTTGACTTATCCAGGGACGACACCTGGTTGCCAAGGCATTGGGCCGTCACGCCGACCGGTGCATGCTCGACACGCGTAGCGCATGCTGCTAGGCCGGAACTCTCCCCGCTGCCACCTATAAAAGGCGCATTTATTGCAGTGTGGAGGACTTTTGGTTGTTTTATCTCCTGAATAGTCAAAGAGACCGAGAACCTTTAACCCACTGTCACGTATACCGGTTTCGTATAGCGTATTTCTACTCGTACCCGATTCGGTATTAATACAGAGTATTTCAACCGTACTTTTGTATTTTACTATATCATTTTTGGCGCCGTCTATGGGGATCGATGTTTTTTCCATGTTTTCGAGTAACTCATGGACCCCGGGAGCAAGGTGCCCGGTTATCGGTATTCGGACCTTAATGGTGAGGGCAAGGTACTCACCCCGGGAGCAATGTGCCCCGTCATCGGTCTTTGTACCTTAATGGTGAGGGTAAGGTACTCACCCCGGGAGCAAGGTGCGCGGTTATCGGTCTTCGGACCTTAATGGTGAGGGCAAGGTACTCACCCCGGGAGTAAGGTGCCCGGTTACCGGACTTTGGACCTAAATGGTGAGGGTAAAGTGTTAGGAACCTCATGTAATAGGTTTTGATGATACCAACTGATAAGTAGAAATCCCCAAGTCTCGTTACATAGGCAAAACGCTATAAGTTCGACAAGTAAACCAAGAGCGAAAATACAACCGGGTAACTTTGAGCTCAACTCGGAAAATATTTAAGCTTGAGGTAAATTTGTTTGAACATCTTAGAAGTCTCGTGTTGTAATCATATAGACAGATCAGAAGAAAGCATGGGACAACACTGGAGGAATAAGGGTCTGCGAGACATCAACTAAGTCTCTAGATATAAGCAGAGTTCGAGAGGTAGGACCTCTCGATACAGTTATCCAGTTCGAGACATAAGCAGAGTTCGAGAGATAGACCTCTCGATATTTGAGTTCGAGACATCAAGCAATCAAGATATCAACCTTGGTCTCGATACACTAACAATTCTCCAACAAAGCTGAATGACGGTCAGGAAGCATACTTAAAGTTTGGAGAAGAAGAATATCATGGAGATAGAATAATGAAGAGGTGCCGAACGTGAATATTTCAAAATGGGCGGAAATGGATGACACGTCAGATTTCCACCACAAACGGTCAAAAGGTGCACCAATGCTGAAGTGGTCTGATTCCCTACAAACAAGGAATAATGGGAATATTAAAAGAGTAACTTTTATCAAAAGACGAAAGTGGAGCATGGACTCAAGAAAGTGAACTATAGAATATTCACTACAAGACAAGAGGTTCAAGTTACAAGACCACCACTCCATGAAATATGCTGAAAATATGCAAGACCCATGATCAGCATGGGAGACAAATTTCAAACGGAATAATTTTCCCTCCAACGAAATTATTCCTCAACTCTCATATAAAAAGGACGTGAAGACACAAAGGGGAAGTGAGTTGGAAAATTCGAAAGAGGTGTTTGATTCAAACGTTCAAGTGCAAGTGCTAAATTTGGAATATCATCCTGATATTCAAAACAGCGAGAAAACACATCTTAGTGTTTGAGAGAGTTACAAAGCTTAAACTGTTAAACATCTAGAAGGTGACCGAAGCTGCTCTACACCGAAGTTGATTTAACGATAGCTTGTGGTCAAATTGGAGTCTGTTACATTCAACTGTGACAACCAAAAACACCTTGCTTTGGATTAAGCAAGAGAGGTGGAGTAACCTGGCAGTTGTCCGAGTGAAAGAAACATGAGGCTTGACGCGGGCTTGGTGATCAAAGGTCAAGTGCTCGAGAGGTGGAGTAGCTGGAAGCGGGGAGAAAGACCTTGGAGAGGCGGAGTAACCTGGGAGCTGTCTTGTGAAGATCCTGAGGCTTGAGGCGGGCTTGGTTATCAAAGCTCAAGTGCTCGATAGGTGGAGTAACAAGAAGCGGGGCGAAAAACCTGAGGCTTGAGGCGGGCTTCGTGATCAAAGCTCAAGCGCTCGACATTGTACTAAAAAGGGAAGTTTTTAGTGCAATCCTTCCAGGGAGTTTCTGGAAGAAGAGTGGACGTAGGCGGGTTGGCCGAACCACTTAAAAATCTCTCTTGCATTTACTTACTGCTTTTATCTCTCGCTAACCTCTCGACTGCACTACATATAAACACACCTCTCGAACTAACTCAAACTCGTGCTAACTAAAAGGGGATAACATTTCCGCTGCGCATAAAACTTTGTCTTCACCTCGTGAGGTATCGAACCTAAACATCCTAAGTTCAATACACACGAGAGGTCGAAAAGATTTGCAAAATCTTATACAAGTCTATTCACCCCCCCCCCTCTAGACTTACACCCCATCCCCTTGGGACCAACAATTGGTATCAGAGCAAGTTCTCTGATCGATATAAACCTTTGTTTATATTGCCTAGAGATCCTTCTTTGAAAAATCGTTTAAAAGTTTTCAAAGCACGAGATAATTTTTCTAATATGGATAGCATGTTGTCGAGACATCTTCTCTTTGATCTTAGCAGGTTCGATGACTGGAAAACACGCATGCTTGCGTATCTATCAACCCTCCATGATGAGATGGCCGAAGTTATAACATCTGGACCAGTCAAGATCATGATGGTAAACACGGCTGCTGAGCAAACCAGGGATACACCAAAGTATGTCCCCAAACCTAGGGAAGAATGGACAAGTGATGATAGGAAGAGAAACAACCTGGACAACATTGCCAAGGATATTCTCTTCAGAGCTATAGACGAAACCATCTTCCCAAAAGTAAGAAAGTGCAAAACGGCAAAAGAGGTATGGGATACTTTGATGTTAATTGGTGAAGGTGACGAACAGGAAAAGGAGAACAAGCTCACCGTGGCCACGAAGAAGTTCGAGGACTTCAAGATGAAGCCAGGGGAAAGCATCGACAGCATGGAATCTCGTTTCATGAAGCTATCAATAGAGATTAGTGATCTCGAGAAGGAGATTCCACAAAAGGAGCTAAACCTGAAGGTCTTACGAGGCCTTACCAAGGAGTGGGAAATGAAGGTGATCACAATGCGTGATCACAGGGATTTGAAGAACACCACAACCGACCAACTATTCACAGATCTCAAAGCCTTCGAATTTGAGATGTTTCCGAGAGATGAGGACGTGGTGGACAGACGGAATGTGGCACTGGTTGCGGACCAACCAACCACCTCCTCAAGGTCAAATCCTAATCCCACTGATTTTTTATCTGACGAACAGTTTGCTTTCTTCATAAGAAAATTCAGGAAGTTCATGAAGAAGACACCGGAAAGCAATACAAGTTCACCTTCCTCCTCAAGAAGGAAAAATGAGAGATACACATCCAGAAGAATGGAGGAAGAAGATCAAGGTCTATGCTACAACTGCAGGAGACCGGGGCACTTCAAGGCTGACTGTCCTTACCCTAAGGTAAGCAAGTATCAAGGCCAAGAAGGCAGGGACTCCAGGAGAAAGGAGGAATCCAAAGAGAAGCCAGCACAAAGTGGCTTCAAAGGAGATACAAAGAAACATTTGCGCAGAAAGGCGCTTGTTGCTGAGGAACTCGAGAGAACAATCGAGGAGTCCGAGACGTCGAGCTCTAGTGAAAGCAGCAGCAGCTCAGAAGATGAGAGGGGACTCATCTGCTTATACACCGAGGAAGAAGAGAATCAATGCCTAATGGCTATTGACAATGAGGTAACCTTTACTTCCACATCTCGCTGCTCTACTTCTACCTCTCGTTGTTCTTCTTTCAGAAGCGATGAAGATCCCTTTGAGATGCTTGAAACATTTAAAAGGGATCTCGCAGTCGCTAACAGCACTCATGCCAAAATCAGGGAAGAAAACAACAAGCTAACCGCTGAAAGAGATATGCTTAAGAACGTCTCGAAAGAGAATTCAAAGCTAACTCTCAAAGTAAGTGAGTTAGAAGCTAAAATAATCCTACTAACTGAAGAGTGCAAAGCTCGAGAGACCAGAGAGCTTAATCTTAGAAAGGTCATAGCATCATACACTAATTCCTCCAAAGCTATGGAGAAAATGGTGGATGATCACAGACCAGCAAATGACAGAACCGGTCTCGGGTT
>NC_044928.1:4250223-4274997 GCF_003576645.1 Ipomoea triloba
CGAGGAATCTCTCGAAGTCGTCTTGGAAGCAGCAAGGAAAGGAAACATGTACATAGTGGATTGGAGGTCTGCAAAACCATCCCTATGTATGCTAGCAAGGAGCAAGGAAGATTTATGCTGGGATTGACATAGTAAGCTTAGTCATCTGAACTTCAAGACTATCAATAAGCTTACTAAGAGGAACCTAGTGGAAGGACTGCCCAAAGTGACGTTTCGAAAGGATAAAATTTGTGAGGCATGTCAACGTTGCAAACAGATCAAATCTTCTTTCAAGAGCAAAGCCGAGACATCATCCACTAGACCATTAAGCCTTATTCACATGGACTTATTTGGCCCAGTAGATCCACCCAGCATGAAGGGAAAGAAGTATACTCTTGTGGTAGTAGACGACTACACAAGATTCACATGGACCGTGTTCTTAACCAAGAAAAGCGAGACAAAAGTTGCCCTGCCAAATCTTTTGAAGCAAGTTCAAGTTGAAAAGGATGTCTCGATACTAAAGATTCGGTCAGATCAAGGTGGAGAGTTCGTTAATCAAGTAATCGAGAGCTACTGCAACGAGAACGGAATTCATCATCAACTATCAGCTGCTCGAACACCTCAACAAAACGGGGTTGCTGAAAGAAGGAACATAACTCTCAAAGAAGCCGCAAGGACCATGCTCTCGCAAGCCAACATATCACAAGGATTTTGGGCAGAAGCAATCAACACAGCGTGCTATACCCAAAATCGGTCCTTGATCGTGAAAGGAGTTGGAAAGACTCCATATGAGTTGTGGAATGGAAGAAAACCGAATGTAAGCCACTTCCACACATTCGGGTGCAAATGCTATATCCACAAAAATGGGAAGGCTCAACTAAGAACTTTTGAAGAAAAGGCAGATGATGGAGTATTTCTGGGATACTCATCGACAAGCAAAGCATTCAGAGTCTTCAACAAGCGGAGTTTAGTGGTTGAAGAGTCCATACATGTTACCTTTGATGAAAGGGCATCGACAGATCAACCATCAAAGACAACGGAAGCAGCTGAGGAAGATCAGCCAGAGTCTATCGAGAGATCAAACTTACCTCTCGAAGACAAGCAGTCTATAGTTCGAGACGTAGCGGAACTCCAGTCAGAATCAGATGATGAAGAGTCTACCAAGAAGAAAGCTCCTGACTCAGTTGATCAAATCCAGATCATAGATGTTCAACCCACATCTCAACCTTCAACGGAAGTATCAACTGAGGAGCCACAACCCGACCTAAGATGGCTGAGAAGTCACCCTGCTGATCAAGTGATTGGAGATGTACGTGACAGAGTTCGAACCAGATCAGCATACAGAGAAAGCATGTTTGCTTGCTTTCTATCTCAAATAGAGCCTAAGGTGATCGATGAGGCTCTATGTGATCCAGATTGGGTGCAAGCCATGCAAGAGGAACTTCATCAGTTTGAACGGAACGATGTTTGGGAACTAGTTCCGAGACCTCATCATCAGAATGTCATTGGTACAAAGTGGGTTTTCAGAAACAAGATGAATGAGGATGGAGTTATTGTTAGGAACAAGGCCAGACTTGTTGCCAAAGGCTACTGTCAGGAGGAAGGAATAGATTTTGATGAAACCTTCGCTCCAGTGGCACGTCTCGAAGCCATACGCATCTTTCTCGCATATGCCGCCTTCAAAGATTTTAAGGTATATCAAATGGATGTCAAGAGCGCTTTTCTGAACGGACTTCTCGAAGAAGAGGTGTACGTTGAACAACCTCCGGGTTTCTTGAAGGACGTGGGAGCTGACAAAGTATACAAATTAAAGAAGGCACTTTACGGCTTAAAACAAGCTCCGAGAGCTTGGTATGATACCTTATCCTCTTTTCTACTTCAGTGTGGGTTCACCAAAGGCCTAGTGGACAAAACACTGTTTAGAATTAAGGATGAGGATCACATCTTATTGGTGCAAATCTATGTGGACGATATCATTTTTGGAAGCACCAATCCAGACTTGTGCGAGAAGTTCTCCAGGTTGATGAAAGGGAAGTTCGAGATGAGCATGATGGGAGAACTAAACTACTTCCTTGGATTACAAGTGAGACAGCTTAAGGAAGGTATCTTCATCAATCAGGAGAAATACACCAAGGATCTGCTCAGAAAATACAATATAGAAGGGAAATCCTCAGTCAAAGTACCCATGGGAACCTCTCTACGTATCGATGTCGACAGTGAAGGTCGAGAGGTCGATCAAACTACATATCGAGGTATCATCGGATCTCTTCTTTATTTAACTGCTAGTAGACCAGATATATCCTTTGCAGTAGGTGTATGTGCTAGGTTTCAGGCAAGTCCTAAGGAAAGTCACTTAAATGCATCTAAAAAGATCCTTAGATATCTCAAAGGTACGCAAAGTGTTGGACTTTGGTATTCGAGAGGGGGATCTTTCGAACTTATGGGTTATTCAGATGCGGACTTTGCCGGCTGTAAAATAGATCGAAAGAGCACATCAGGGACATGTCAGTTTCTAGGTGGAAGACTTGTCTCATGGTTTAGCAAGAAACAGCATTCGATAGCTACAAGCACCGCTGAGGCAGAATATGTAGCAGCTGGAAGTTGCTGTGCTCAGGTCTTATGGATGAAGCAACAATTACTGGATTATGGTGTTGAATGTAAAGAGGTTAAGATTATGTGTGACAACACCAGCGCAATAGCTATCACTTATAATCCAGTATTACATTCAAGGACGAAACACATTGATATCAAATATCACTTCATCCGAGACCATGTTGAGAAAAAGGACATAACTTTGGAATATGTTGCGACGGAGGAGCAACTTGCAGATATTTTCACAAAAGCATTGTGTGAAAATAGATTTTCTCAACTAAGGTTAGAATTGGGAATGATAGAATTGGGATGAATGGTCAAATCTTATCTTCTTGTATTTAGTGCCATGAACAGTTTCGCATGTGAGGAGCGGTTTCATCAACTTTATGGCAGCTTTGGAGTTACACAAGCATTGAATGGTCATTCATATTGCATCCCGTGACTCAACACTGGTAACCTTTTTGGGCTATAAAGAAGAGGGTTTCTTTCAGAAGTTCATATCATCAACTTCCCATGGAGAAAAAGAAAGGAAAAGATGATGTTCCATTCTTTTATAGAGGAAAGAAACCGGCAGTCAAGTCCAAAGATTTTCAAGGAGAAAACTATCCAGAATCAACGAAGGGTGAACAGATTACGGAGCTTCCTGATAATCCAAGCAAGAATCCTATTCCCATCCAAGGTGAATGGATCCCCAAATACGAGGAGATCCACAACGATGGGATACTGGAATCGGGAGAAGAGTCCTGCACAAGAGGGACTCCTACTGCTGCACATTCTGGAAAAGGGCCTTCCTCAACCAAATGGAGAACCAAGGGAAACGGAGAGGAAGACCAGATGGGACTTTCTGAGGTCAGCAGCAGTCAAAGGGGTGATCATACCTAATCCAAAGACCTTAAGAGGATTAGCGATGAAGATGGTCACTCCCAACTATAGTAAGCAGCTCCGGAGAGAAGAACAAGAAAAGGGAATAGCCACCCCTAGTTCTGTTATTAGACAAATAGGACTTTAGATGGCTAGTTCCTGCTTTAACGATAGATTCCTATTAGGCTGACCAAGGCCAAACAAAAGTTTCTAGGGAATCTAATAGGATATTGATTCATATGTAATGTATCTGGAAATCACTAAATGAACTTAAGGATATGTTCCAAGTGATATCTTTTAGATGAATCAAACTTGTTTCTCTCGCAATCTGTGTTCGAAAGGTAGTTCGAGAGGTCACCCGATCAGTTTGTCTATATACGTTATGTCTCGAAGAAGGGTAGTTCGAGAGGTCACTTCGAAAGATAACAAACTGATATCTCTGAACGGAGGAATAAGGAGGGTTAGGGATCAATCACTCAGGGGGAAGATCCTTAACCAGATCAAGACGGAGGAATAAGGAGGTTTAGGGATCAATCACTCAGGGGGAAGATCCTTAAACTCATGTGGAAGACAATTCACCTTCGAGAGGTGAATCTGATAAGTTCAACGAATATATGAGGGGGAACGGCTAACTTTGGATACTAATGCTAGCCACGTGGTCATCGGTTACTGACGGTTTTCCGCACTTAAGGGCATTATCTTGGTTAATGGGAGCATGCCTGTATAAACATCTCATTATATCCCACTATCCAAAAACCGCATTATACTTTACCAAAATACCCTTACCATATCTTACATACATAACCGTTATTAGGGGTATTTCTGACCTTTTACTTCTTTAAAATTAACCGGTATCCTTCCTCGGATCAAATATTCAACCCTACCCGTGTATCCAACCCGAATCCACATGATATAAAACCCAAACCCTTCTTCTTTACCCGGATTCAAGCTAAAACCGTTTACCCAAAACCCCCAAATCCTAAACACTGTACACATTCCCTCCAAAACCTCAAACCTGTCAACAATGGCGTCCGAATCCTCCACATCAACCTCATCTTCCGACGCATATCAGAGGGAGTTGCTACACATTCGCTCTCAGATCAAACAAGTCAAAGCGGGGAGTATCCTTGACAGAAACGGCTTCATCACCAACTCCTCTAATCCAAAAATGGCGGAAAAAGTCCTGAAGAATGGTTTGCACGACTGATGAAATACATGACGCACGACTACCGGACCATTCACCCCCTCGACTTCACAGAATGGTTCGCGAATGCCAAGGTCACGAAAGGGAAAATCGAAAGCCGATTCAATGAATTTCCCATCACAACCTCCGTAGGTGACCTAAGAGCGGCATTTGATTTCGCGTCATCGGAGGAAGCAGTCAAGTATCTATCGGATTACGACTTGAACAAGCAAGCCTTCTGGGAGAAAATCCGACTAGCGACTGCACCACCCAGAGCATCCTCTGCCCTCCGCAAGTACCACCTAAAGGAGAGGTTTGCTCTCGCTGCCGACCTAATCATGAAGTTTGTGCTCGGCAAGGTGTCTGGAACTGACGACGTTAGTCTAGACCTCCTCAAAATCCTCCATGCCATTTGGAACAACAACAAACTGGACTGGGCACACATTATCTTCAACTTCCTCCAACAGCAAGTGATGCGCTCAGTCTCCAACACCAACCTGTCGATCAGTAAAAAGGTTGGTTTCGGCTTTGTTGTTCAATTTCTCTTAAGCCTGAAGGGCTTTGAACTGAGGGAAGGAAAAGAGATTCATCGAAATACCTATATGGGTAGGACGAAATCTCTAGTCCCCAAAGCTAAAGGTGTTAAGGCTGCACCTTCTCCCTCACAGCCAAAAGGAAGGGGCAAAAGGAAAGCCCCAGCCAAGGAGAAGGACTCTGATGATGAGCCTTTGGATGCTCTGATTCAGAGAGTTGCTTTGAGGGCCAAAAGGGCCAAAAATATTGCTGTCACCCAGGCTCGAGAGGTGACACCGTCGGTAATACAAGTACCCTTCGAGGACAGGGAACAAGCCCAGGGGGAACATCAGGCTACACTGGCCACTGAGGTTGAGAGAGTGCCCCCTACCAGGTCCCTGTCAAGAGATTTCTGTGATGATCTTCATGTTGATAATGATGCTGAGGGTACTGGTCAATCTGTGTTTGAACCTCGAGAGGAGACTCGAGAAGTTGAAGGTACTGGGATCAGTGATCCAGTACAGGATGATGATGTGGAGCCACAACAGGTGGTTCGAGAGATAGATGTTCCAGCAGCTGAAGCTCAGGATTACATGGTAGCTGCTGATGATCAGGGCATTGTGGTCAGGGACCCAGTGCAAAATGTTCTGAATGTTGAGATGACACCCACTGAATCTGCTCAGATTGATAGATCAGTTGCTCAAGTAATAGCAGATGTCAGATTGGAAGATGATCTCTCGGATAATGGTCGAGAGATCACTACTACAGAGGTTCTTTCTAACGGACAGAATGATGGAGAAGAAGAGGTCACTACTCAGTTGGAAGTGGAAGCACCTATTCTTGATGACTTCTCTAGGGTGATCAAGTGGATCAACTGGAGAACCAGTCCTTTCACTCAACTGATGGCCCAAGCAGCTGAGATGGAGGCAGAAGAACAGTTTGCACTCCAGTGGTTGGGTATCTCAGAGATCCCAGCTCATCAACTCCTAGACCTTGCCCACGAAACAAGAGTGTTTAAGCTGAACAGTGGAAGAACTGATAAGGGTAAAGGCATAGCTGAAGAAACCGAGGTTGAGCCTGAGGAGGATCCAGAACTTGATGCCCAATTTCGAGAAGATATCAGGCTCGCCACTGCCATCTCCTTGGGACAAAACATTGAATTCATGAGAGGTCCAGGAGAGACTTCTGGGGTTGCTCACGATGATATTGCAACAGCCGCAATCCCACTGTCCCAAGTCAGTAACTCTGCTCTGGACGAACCGGTAGAAGCTTCGAGAGGTGAATCCGAGACCTCTGAAGCACCTCAAGTGGCACCCAACACCGTTCTACTTTTGCCACCACCTGCGTCCACACCCTCGATTGACAACGATGAAGCTCAGACAGTTCGAGAGGGTGTAGTTCCGTTGCTCACACTGCCGGGTTTTCCTACTGCTCCTGAAATAATTATCATTTCAAACTCATCGGAGCAGACCGAAATGCAGTCCAATGAGCACTTAGAGCAGATTGCCCCAAGTCCTACTGGTTCGAGGAGTACTGAGGAGGACGATACGACCATCGAAGGTGGAAACAGGGAAGCACCTATCGAAACTTCGTCTCCAACCTCACCAGCAGATGACCAAGTTCCCAGCACTGGTTCGAGAAGTGACGCTGAGGGGGAACCTCTATTGGATGGAAACCGGAAGCGTCCAATGCCGAAGAATCCTCCCCGGCTGATCCAATCTCAACAGTTGCTGAAGCTGAGGATCCAGGTTCGAGAGGTGAAGAGCAAGAAGTGATCCATCCCTCAGGTGGAAACCGGGAAGCGCCTGACATGGAGCTACCTTCGAGCTCTGAACCCGGTGTCCCTGTGGCTCCTCAGACACTTAATCGAGAGGTGGACTCGCAACTGCAAGTCATGGGTGGAAATCTGGAAGCACCCAAGTCCCCTCCAACGAAAGGTACCTATCGATCCTCATCTCCTTCTGCTTCTGACTATGATCAACAGGCCGAAGAAGTCTTCATTGGCGAAGTGCGTCAATTCATGGCTGATCAATCTCAGAAGATGGCTCAGCTCGAAAGAATACTCGTGGTGGTCCGCAATGCTGCAATGCCTGCTGCTGGCACAAGTGAATCCCAAGGCCGTCATGCCGAACTTCTCGAACAGGCAATATGGGCTGAGGATGCAGCACGAAAAGCCACTGATGAAGCTACTGTAGCTCGAGCAGAGGCTGCAAGTGCGAGGGCTGAATTAGCCGAGATGCGAGCAGAGCTTCGAGCCTTCCAACATTCCAGTGAACTTCGACAGGATGTGATGAAGGCCATACTCGATGACCTGTCGAACCAAGTGCCTGCCCAACTTCAAGCAATCTTCGAAGGTATGTCCATCCTCCTTTCCCGTGCTGATGATGCCAACAAGGGGGAAAATAAAGGGAAAAAGAAGGGGGATACAACAGGCAAGAAAAGGGCAGCAAGTGAACCAGCTGGACCACCTCCAAAAATACCAAGAATCATGAGCAAAGCAATGGAGGATGCTAAAAAGGCAGAAAACCTAAGGGTCCAGCGCACACTGGAAATGGAGAGAAGGAAAGAAGAGGACAGAGAAAGAAGAAGAAAAAGACAAGAACAACAGTCAGAAGAAGAAAGAAAGATAGATCTTCTCATGACAAGCTTTAAGTTTGGGAACAGAGAAGACACTGAACAAATTCTGACTCTGGAGATATTCAAGCTTTTGAAAACCACTGGGATATCTACACACAGCAATATGTCTCCAGAAGAATGCATTGCCTGGTGGAAAGATGGAGTAATTGATGGTGAGTTTGTGGGGGAAGCCTACAGGAACTACAGGCATCTAGATGTCACGGATGAATACATAAGCCTGGTAAATCCGAAAGATCCCATCAAGACACGAGAAGCCATTAACAAGAAGAGGAAAGCCAACAAGAAGTAAGCTCTCGTGGTCCAAACTTCATCTTAGTTCAATGTATTGATGTTTATGTTGTTCTTGGTCTTATTTATTTTAAACTTTTCTACTAAACTCTGCTTTGTAAACATTCCCTTTTATAATCATATATATATCCTTTGCTGGGGGTGTTGCGTGATTTCTATTACTCATGTTTTAGTAGAGTATTTGTCAAACTTACCATATGCGCTGAAAAATAAAATCTATGTTAATTCTTTCTATCAAATCAGCCATATAGAGTAAGTATAAGTGTTGGCATCATCAAAAAGGGGGAAATTGTTAGGAACATCATGTAATAGGTTTTGATGATACCAACTGATAAGTAGAAATCCCCAAGTCTCGTTACATAGGCAAAACGCTGTAAGTTCGACAAGTAAACCAAGAGCGAAAATACAACCGGGTAACTTTGAGCTCAACTCGGAAAATATTTAAGCTTGAGGTAAATTTGTTTGAACATCTTAGAAGTCTCGTGTTGTAATCATATAGACAGATCAGAAGAAAGCATGGGACAACACTGGAGGAATAAGGGTCTGCGAGACATCAACTAAGTCTCGAGACATAAGCAGAGTTCGAGAGATAGACCTCTCGATATTTGAGTTCGAGACATCAAGCAATCAAGATATCAACCTTGGTCTCGATACACTAACAATTCTCCAACAAAGCTGAATGACGGTCAGGAAGCATACTTAAAGTTTGGAGAAGAAGAATATCATGGAGATAGAATAATGAAGAGGTGCCGAACGTGAAGATTTCAAAATGGGCGGAAATGGATGACACGTCAGATTTCCACCACAAACGGTTAAAAGGTGCACCAATGCTGAAGTGGTCTGATTCCCTACAAATAAGGAATAATGGGAATATAAAAAGAGTAACTTTTATCAAAAGACGAAAGTGGAGCATGGACTCAAGAAAGTGAACTATAGAATATTCACTACAAGACAATAGGTTCAAGTTACAAGACCACCACTCCATGAAATATGCTGAAAATATGCAAGACCCATGATCAGCATGGGAGACAAATTTCAAACGGAATAATTTTCCATGATCAGCATGGGAGACAAATTTCAAACGGAATAATTTTCCCTGATCAGCATGGGAGACAAATTTCAAACGGAATAATTTTCCCTCATCAGCATGGGAGACAAATTTCAAACGGAATAATTTTCCCTCCAACGCATGGGAGACAAATTTCAAACGGAATAATTTTCCCTCCAACGTAATTATTCCTCAACTCTCATATAAAAAGGACGTGAAGACACAAAGGGGAAGTGAGTTGGAAAATTCGAAAGAGGTGTCTGATTCAAACGTTCAAGTGCAAGTGCTAAATTTGGAATATCATCCTGATATTCAAAACAGCGAGAAAACACATCTTAGTGTTTGAGAGAGTTACAAAGCTTAAACTGTTAAACATCTAGAAGGTGACCGAAGCTGCTCTACACCGAAGTTGATTTAACGATAGCTTGTGGTCAGATTGGAGTCTGTTACATTCAATTGTGACAACCAAAAACACCTTGCTTTGGATTATGCAAGAGAGGTGGAGTAACCTGGCAGCTGTCCGAGTGAAAGAAACCTGAGGCTTGACGCGGGCTTGGTGATCAAAGGTCAAGTGCTCGAGAGGTGGAGTAGCTGGAAGCGGGGAGAAAGACCTTGGAGAGGCGGAGTAACCTGGGAGCTGTCTTGTGAAGATCCTGAGGCTTGAGGCGGGCTTGGTGATCAAAGCTCAAGTGCTCGATAGGTGGAGTAACAAGAAGCGGGGCGAAAAACCTGAGGCTTGAGGCGGGCTTCGTGATCAAAGCTCAAGCGCTCGACATTGTACTAAAAAGGGAAGTTTTTAGTGCAATCCTTCCAGGGAGTTTTTGGAAGAAGAGTGGACGTAGGCGGGTTGGCCGAACCACTTAAAAATCTCTCTTGCATTTACTTACTGCTTTTATCTCTCGCTAACCTCTCGACTGCACTACATATAAACACACCTCTCGAACTAACTCAAACTCATGCTAACTAAAAGGGGATAACATTTCCGCTGCGCATAAAACTTTGTCTTCACCTCGTGAGGTATCGAACCTAAACATCCTAAGTTCAATACACACGAGAGGTCGAAAAGATTTGCAAAATCTTATACAAGTCTGTTCACCCCCCCCTCTAGACTTGCACCCCATCCCCTTGGGACCAACATAAAGTACTCACCCCGGGAGCAAGGAGCCCGGTTATTGGTCTTCGGACCTTAATGGTGAGGGTAAGGTACTCACCCCGGGAGCAAGGTGCTCGGTTATCGGTCTTCGGACCTTAATGGTGAGGGTAAGGTACTCACCCCAGGAGCAAGGTGCCTGGTTATCGATCTTCGGACCTTAATGGTGAGGGTAAGGTACTCACCCCCGGAGAAAGGTTCCCGGTTATCAGTCATTGGACCTTAATGGTGAGGGTAAGGTACTCACCCTGGGAGAAAGGTGCCCGGTTACCAGTCTTCGGACCGTAATGGTGAGGGCAAGATACTCACCCCGGGAGTAAGGTGCCCGGTTACCAATTTTCACACCTTAATGGTGAAGGTAAGGTACTCACCCGGGAGCAAGGTGCCGGGTTATCGGTCTTCGTACCTTAATGGTGAGGGCAAGATACTCACCCCAAGAGTAAGGTGCCCGATTACCGGTCTTCGGACCTTAATGGTGAGGGTAAGGTACTCACCCCGGGAGGCCCTCAGATCGCTCGGCGGTGGGAGTGCGTATCATGGGCGGGATAGACGTGAGTGACGGTCTCCGGTCAAACGAGTGTGCGATTAATTAAATCAGTCAAATGAGCACACAGTTAATCAGATCACGAAAATAAAGAAATAAACCGCGAAAGCTAAAGAAAGCTACGGAAACACTTAAGCAGAATAAAATCCAAAAGTTTGTATTCATAAAACGGCTCAGAGGCCATCAAAATAAAGTCGTGCCCGGCATAACGAGGCCGGTCTCTCGGTTTACATTGCGCTGATCACTCGCCCCCCTTAGGCGATTCGGTGGTCGGGTCCGCAGCAACCTCCCCCGTTGGTCCAGCGGAGGCCTTAGCGGCTGAACCCGAAGCTTGTTCGTCAAGGACCTTAGAGAAAGGTGTAACACCCCCATTTTCACGACCAAATTTTATATACATTATTTTTTTCTTAATTGACATTTTACTAAAATCATTGCGGAAGCATTTACTAACCAAAAGAAAATGGGTGTTACCGCCACGCTTAGGTATCTCTCCTATACCTAGAGCCGTCAAAACGGGCTTAGCCCGTCCCGCCCCGCCAAAAGGGCGGGACGGGCCCTGATTTTCAAAGCCCGTTTTATGGCGGGCTTTTTAGCCCGCCCCGCCTAAACCCGTGGGCTTGGCGGGGCGAGGCGGCGGGCCGGCGGGCTAGCCCGCCAACCTGCCTACTTTACTTTAAAAAAAAAAAAGTTTGAGTTTAATAAAAGAATAAATACTAAAGACTAAAGAGTCAAGTAGTCAACCACTCAACCGCAACTCTACAATTCCAACCCTAAAAATCTCGGCCTCCCTGTCGGCTGTCTCCCACCCTGCTCTTCGCATCTTGCCCGCTAACTGCTCCGACTGCTCCGCCAACTGCTCCGACTTAGGCCCTTGTAGCAACCGGCGACGCACACAATCACTCCGAGTCTCCGACACCAGCACACCACAGACGGCATCTGGACTCACAGGTAATTGATTTTTTTTTTAAAGCTAGTTTTTTTTTTTTTTTTCTATTCCAATTCGTAAACTGTAAAGTTAGTACTTAGTATGTTAGTATATAGTTTAAAGTTAGTTTACACTTTACAGTATGTTAGTATGTAGTAGTTAATAGTTTATAGTTAGTAAATTAGTAATTATATATTATTGTTATTAATTATATATTAGTATATTACAGTATATAATATATTAATATGTAAATATGTTTTATATATGTTTGACAATTTGTGTATTTTTTACTGTCAGACACTCAAACTGTTTGTGATGGATTCTATATCTTTGAACCAAACTACTGGGAAGCAAATTACTGATACTATTGTTGATGATGCCGTTGATGGAATGCCAGGATTGGAAAGTACTTCAAAGAAATGTAAGTCTAAAAAACTTACCTCTGATGTGTGGAATTTTTTTACAAAGATTGGAGTTGATGCTGACGGTACTCACAAAGCTAAATGTAATGGTTGTTTGAAAGAATTTAGTACTCACAAAGCTAAATGTAATGGTTGTTTGAAAGAATTTAGATCGGGGGGAGCTAAATGTAATGGTTGTTTGAAAGAATTTAGATCGGGGGGAAACAAAATGGAACTTCTTCATTGAGGAGACATAGAGAAATATGTAGAATGTTAAAGTCTCATGACCTTAGGCAAATGTTTGTTACCAATGAAGGCAAACTTGCATCTAGGAAAGTAGATCCTAATATTGCAAGAGAGTTGTTAGCTTCTGCAGTAATCAAACTTGATTTACCATTTTCATTTGTTGAATATGATGGCATTAGAAAGTGGCAAAAGTATTTGAATCCCGATGTGCCTTCTATCTCTAGAAACACACTTGTGTTGAATCCCGATGTGCCTTCTATCTCTAGAAACACACTTGTGTCTGACATTACCAAAATCTACTTTCAAGAAAAAGAGAAGCTTAAACAAGTGTTAGCAAATATCAAAAATAGAATTTGTTTAACTTCTGATGTATGGACTGATATCAAAAATAGAATTTGTTTAACTTCTGATGTATGGACTGCATACACTAGTGAGTGATATATTTGCTTAACTGGGCACTTTGTTGATGAGAATTGGAAATTGAATAGTAAGATACTTTGCTTTGCTAAGATGCCCCCACCACACACAGGAGTGATACTTTGCTTTGCTAAGATGCCCCCACCACACACAGGAGTTGAATTAGCTGCAACTAAGATGCCCCCACCACACACAGGAGTTGAATTAGCTGCAAAAATATATCCCCCACCACACACAGGAGTTGAATTAGCTGCAAAAATATATCAATTTTTAAAAGAATGGGGAATTTTAGCTGCAAAAATATATCAATTTTTAAAAGAATGGGGAATTCAAAAAAAGGTGTTCTCTTTGACATTAGATAATGCATCTTGTAATGATACTATGCAAGAAATTGTAAAGGAGCTATTGACTTTGAATGAGAGTTTGTTGTGTGATGGAGAATTTTTCCACATTCGTTGTTCAGCCCATATATTAAATCTTATTGTTCAAGAAGGGTTGAAAGTTGTTACTTCAGCTTTGCATAAAATTAGAGAGTCCGTCAAATATGTGAAAGGTTCTGAGGGTAGGATGAAGAAGTTTGAAGAATGTATAGGTGCAGTTGGTAACATTGATACTAGTATTGGTTTGAGATTAGATGTGGTTACTAGGTGGAACTCCACATATTTAATGTTGGATAGTGCTATTAAGTACAAAAGGGCATTTGCTTCTCTCCAATTGAATGATAGACATTATAATTTTTTCCCTTCAAATGATGAATGGAAAAGAGGTGAGAAAATATGTGAGTTTCTTGAGCCATTTTATGAGGTGACAAATTTGATTTCCGGTTCTTCATATCCTACCTCAAATCTATATTTTATGCAAGTGTAGAAGATTGAAAGTATGTTGAAAGACAATTTGCATAATGAAGATGTGTTGATATGTGACATGTGTAAAAAGATGTTTGAGAAGTTTGATAAATATTGGAGTGAATATAGCATAGTCCTTGCATTTGGAGCTTTTTTTTACCCAAGGATAAAGCTTGTAACATTGGAGCATTTATATGAGGAGCTTGAGAATGATACAATTAAAGTTCAAGACATGATTTCAAGGGTGAAGACAAAGTTGAACAAGCTTTTTAGTGCTTATGCGGATGTTGTTACTCCACGTCCTTCTCAACCACGATTTTCTCAAGTCTCATCTTCAAGTATGCAAAGGGAAGGTGTAGGTAAAAGTAAAGGAAAAAGAGCATTTGAAGTAAGTATTATAAATTCTAACACTTTAATTTATATATATTTTCTATAAGTGGATTTGTTATTATGATAGTGTAACACCCCGGACATACCTTCCCGTACATCCGAGGGATTTACCGCCACACCTAGAGACAGTTCTATCATTCCGCGATAAACCTCACTCTAGGTGCACAGGCTAAAGGAAACTCTTCTAACCACAACAACCACCCAACAGTTGCTTACGCACTTATATACATATCAGCTGAAAAAGCTTAACTAGGCTATATATATATATATATATATATATATATACTTGCACTTAAACATACATGAGTTTGCCCCTCCGGCCAAAATACAGATTTAGATTCAACTACGACCCAACTAGTTATGCTTAGCCATCACTAAGGCTACAAAAAGTATGTACACAAAAACTCCTAATGACTCGACATCTAGTCCATCATGCGGTACACGGGCCCGGTGAACTCTCCCCAGACCAAGTGCCACTCCCCCTCATACCAGGTGATATGGTCCAAAAACCGAGAGGTGGTTATGACCATCGACCATTCCTCCCAAACGTCCCGAGGGCTAGGGTCCCAAGGGTAGGGGTAGTGCACTATGAACTCAAGGGGATCGCTACCATCTAAAGGCTCTATGGGGTAAAAGCCATAAGAAGCCTGGACCTCATCCATAACAGGGCAAGAAACAAAAGGGGCCGACGGAGCCACAGGAGTATCTGGATTGGTGGGAGCTACAGGAGTATAACCAGGTGCGTATAGGTCTTCACCCTCCATCATCTGTATGTACACGTCGTAGACCATGCCTTTACAAACATACTCCGGTGAACTTTCAGAATTCACTGGGCTACAGGAACTGACACTAGATTGCATCTGTTAGGAACACAGTGAAGTGCAGTTAGCGCGACGGCTAAGTAAGGATATCCATGGGTTATTCAAAACTAAATAGAGGTTTTGTAAAATTATTGCATGGAAACCCTATACCTTACTCATCAGTAGAGATTCTACCTGCAACAATTATATATAGCAACTTGTACATACAGTAGACAAAATGTAATACCATCTCGAACCATTTCCTTCTTGACGAGGTCAATTGATAATTATTTACTTCCCTAAAGAACGTATTGTTAAACAATTAAGCATACTAGTAAATAATGGAAGACATAAATCACACATTTACTCGTAATCATTTAGTTGAAAAACCTTTCCCTCAAAATGAAATTATCATCACTTTTCACTTTTCAAAGAGAGAGATCACCCACAACATTTGGGTACTTAAATACTTGTCACATCTCTCTTTTCCGTAGCTACGACGTAACTACATTCATATTTCGAAATTTCACTTAGTCCTAGATAGAAAGTGTGAGGCCTTTGGAGTCCTTTCTCCACTTTTGACCACTTCAAGGAGAAGAAGGGCTCCAATGTTGCTCAATATCATGGGTCGGTGTTTGACTTGTTGGAAGCAAATAAACCTTGGATCGTTGAACTCGGGTTCAGTGGTCATCGCCCGGTCTAATACTGATCCCCTGGACTTATAGGAGCGTTGGAATGATTCCTAGATAGCCTCACTAGGTTCATAAGAACGACACCTACCCGTACATAGAGTGACTATACTTAAGTGTGCACACCCCCGTAGGAGTACCTTTTCCTTCCAGG
The DNA here is from genome assembly GCF_003576645.1 of Ipomoea triloba. Classification (NCBI taxonomy): domain Eukaryota; kingdom Viridiplantae; phylum Streptophyta; class Magnoliopsida; order Solanales; family Convolvulaceae; genus Ipomoea; species Ipomoea triloba. The sequence continues at coordinate 4,265,886 of NC_044928.1, forward strand.
TGATATACTACTCGGCGAATAGACTTCGCCCATAGTATGAATGATCATACACATTACTACCATGCGGGAAAGACACTTTAAGCCTATCTTTATCCCGTAGGTTAACAAGGTCCTTCACTACTTTTATTAGAACTAAGTGTGACACCCCAACTTTTCACAAGCCGAGATAGCTAAACTTTAACGCAAAAGCTGCCTATCTCAACTATCAAACATACATAGCGGGAGCGATTAAAAACCTAAAGGGGTATCATGCTACATCTAGGTCAGAAAAGCACGGCCTAGATGCACAGGCTAACCAAAAGAACTGAACTGCATAGATAACAAATCCTCAAACATTTCTAAAACATCTGGAATCTAAACAAGTGTACATATAGTCTCATCATTGGCACACAGGCCTAAAACACAAGTCTAAAACAACAAAACTATGTCTAAGCTGCCTCATATGGATAAGCTCTAGCGCGCTCTCGCTTAGACTTATTGCATACCTGGAAAACATACAAGAAACCATTAGCAAAAGACTACTCAGCAACCACCACTCACACCCGCAAGGAAGTATAGATATATAATAAGTTTGTAAATAGGTTTACACACCCATATAGAATATATACACCAACGAACTGTTCAATACTTGAAATCGGATACTCAACAACAACACGCTGAATAAAGGGTAAACCAAGACTTCTCAATAATATCAATATCCAACCGAATCATGAATACAATGGAATACTCATGAGAAACAACCAAACAAGAATACAACCAAGAATAATCAACAACCAACGAGATATGATATAACTTAAGAATCGAATAAGAGGCCAAACAGACCCCAACCCAAGGATAAGTACTAACCCTTACCCTCCAACCAACATACCAATCCTCATACCAATCACCAAATCCAAACTTAGTGCACGGAGGTAAATAACCCAATCACAGGGACCGGAGTCCAATCACAGGGGCAAAAGCCCAATCACAGGGGCAGAAGCCCAATCACAGGGGTAAAAACCCAATCACAGGGACGAAAGTCCAATCACAGGGACGGAAGTCCAATCACAGAGGCAAAAGCCCAATCATAGGGACGGAAGTCCAATCACAGAGGCATACGTGCCCAACATAATCAATAATACCACAATTAGCTCACCCACCAACATCCAAGAGATACTCAATGATCCACCACTCCATACTCATACTCAAACTCAGCCCAAGAACCATCACTCAGAGTGTTCATCTCAGATATGAACACAAACCAACTCCCAGATAGTATAATCAAGGATTCAACCAACCAAATAATAGACTCATATAATGGACTAAGAGGTATGAATAAATACTCCAGAATCATGGTAAAATATCCAATAGAATATACCAACAAAATCCAGAACAAAAGAAGAAACAAGCAAACAACAGATCACAGAACACTCACTGGAACCAGTATTCCGTGAGAACCAACGGAACACTCAGACGGAACACTGCCCTCCGCCACTCACCTCCGCAAGAAGGAAGCGGATCCCCTCAACGGATCACTCACCTCCGCCAACCACTACCGCCTTACTCTTGCGGAAGACTCTAGCGGGTTACATTGTGCCGCTAGGGTGCACCGCAAGAGCAAATCCCACGCATCACTCCCAGACTCAGCTCAGAATATGAATATTTGTTCCAGAATACAAAAATAAGATCAGATTACACAGATTGCATCTCCCAGAAGCCAAATAAACATGGAATCCATACCAACAAATGTTCATAAACATCAATATGCAAAGGATCAAGAACACAAGTTCATAAATCCATCCAACATAGCTCACAAACAACAACAAGGCTATTATCCAAGAAATTTTAGGATTCCAACACACCAAATAACATCATAGATTGAGAGTGTAAAAAAAAATAGATTTTAGTCGACATAGTGGTTACCTCTTGAAGCACTCTTCACCCAAGAACTCTTACACCTTTCCACTAAGCTTCACCTTCACCTTGATCATCTTTTTCCCAAAAGATCCCCAAAAGAAAAACATAAGAACTTGCATAAAGATTATGAAAACTACATGATACAATGAATATTCCTAGATATAGATGCTTACCCAAGCCTCAACAACCCTAAATGGGCAATCTTGACTTGAATATTTGAAGATGAAATGAAGATCAATCTTTGAAGGGGAAAGGGATGAAAAGCTCATAGCTCACGGGAACTTGAAACGGAACGGTTCAAGGAAACAAGGAATCGATGGAAGGTTAAAGGAAAAAGGATTGCTCAACCAACCTATCCTTAAGAACATACTACACTACTACTCTTAAACTTCTAACTTACCCAACCCATGCACAGCATGCCAAAACTAACTAACTACTTACCTATGTCAAAAGGATTCCTAACAAAGATCTATCATGAGCACGAGAACTATCAACTAATCTGGGTGACAAAATTCTCATCGGCTTCTCTTCATAAGATAGAGCATCTTTAAAGGTTACGACTTCAAGCTGGATAACACGAAGTGCATCATACACATATATCTTCAGCAGCAAAATGCGAACGCATCACGCATCTGGTCTAACTTGGTTGGTATATGTCTTCTATCGGTCATGGGCAGCTTTCACTCTTTCTTGAACCAACTCAACTTTTCCGATGACACATGTAGACGCTACGATCTTAGGGTTACTTGATTTACCAAATCTTCCCAACTGAACGGGCTGCTACACTTCTTTGCTTTAACCTTTTGACAGCTTAGGCGAACTCCATTTCTTGAAAGATACAACTCAAAACCATTCCATAAGGATAATTCGTATTGGGGACAGAAGGTTAAAACTAGTACGGTAGTACATATAGAGAAAGTATTTATAGAATGTATGCTTATTAAGAAAAACGTTGACCCAACAAGGAAAGAGAATGAAAGGTTTATGGTTCAAGATTCAAGGACAACGTAGGTTAAGATTAGAATCAAAGGTTACCAAGGTTACAACTTAGGAAATAAGGTTGTCACCTTTCATAAGATATTTTCAAGAAGCAAACAATAGCAACGTTTGGAGGGATAGAAAGGATTTCCCAACCACGGAAATATCAAGTTCTTTCAACAAAAATAAGAGGAATGAAGAGAACTTGGCTTTGAAGAAATGTAGGAACGAGATTGAAAGCACGAAAAGAGTGTTGCAACAATAGGGCATTCAGATTTCCAAAGAAGAGAAAGGCATTATGCTCCAAGAGGAGTTTAGGAATGAAGTCTGAAAATATAGGAATGAGTTTTCAATGATAGGGTATGCAATTCTCTAAAGGAAAGAAAGAAATTCAATCTTGAAAGGAGATAAGAATGAGATTTAAAATAAACTGAAGGGATGTCTCAACGAAAGGATATACAATTTCCAAGGGAATGAGAGAAATTCGGTTTCAAGGGACGATAGTAATGAGGTCTAGAATCAATAGGAGGGATGTTTCAACAAAAGGCATTTGGAGTCTCAAGAAACAAAGAAGAATTTAGTTTCCAAGAAGAAATAAGAATAATGATTAGAACAAAGAGAAGGGATTTCTCTATGGAGGGATAATTGGGATTTCAAGGAACAAGGAGGAATTCGGCTTTAAGATGAATAGGAAGTTTCTCAACTCTAAGCGGTTTCCACAGCTTGACGATTTGATCACGACACTCTGACTGATTGACAGATCTTGACTTGCTTCTAACGCAACGCGAAACTGAGCTTCGAATAAGCTCTACATGCAAACTACGGTTCGCACAACCTTATCACTCCAGGAGAGGCTGGAGGCGATGAATCACTGATGACCGATTGGTACAGAACAAGAGATTTCTGAGGAGGCTTCATGAAGGGGGTAAGATTAATTAGGAAGGTATCGCCTGATCTCGAAAGGAGATTCGTCTATCATTAATGGTGATCCGGGTTTGCTTCCTTGTACTCTGAAACATCGAGGTCCTAAAGCCAACGTAGCGCGTGCACCTTCTTTAGCATTAAAAATTCTTGCTCTTTCGATCGTACAAGATCTTACGAGGAGTCCTTTGATTACTTGAGTGGTAGGTACTGTTGTACAACGGTTCAACCAAGTCTCGGTATTCATCTTGGGATCTTTGCTGATTAATAGTGTGAGTATATGTATCAACTCGTCCTTTCAGCCTTCAATGGTGCTTTTTGTTGAGGCTCCAAGGTAGTGGAATGTAGCTCTCAACTTTAATCTTTGCGTTTAGCGCGATCGATGGTACCTCCCAAATGCAGGGTATATAAGCTAAACTTCTCTTAGGATCAACCTCTTGGATTGAGCTAGCCTTCAGGCTCACTTCGGTTCGTCTTGATCTTTTGACGATTCGGTCTTTTACTAGCTTGCTTAGCTACTCCTTAACTCTTTCTTGCCACTGAAGTTCCTTCCTTAAGCTCTTGCACAAGGAGTTACTTCCCAAGGTACACCGAATAGGTTGCACGATGTCTTTATTTCGCAATTCACTTCGTAGTTCCTTTGCATTTCATGAGATCGGACAACTTGATAATGGCGTTTCTTCTTATCTTCAGGGATCTTAAGTGTCCAAGTTTTCCTTCTTACTTAACTTAGTCATCTTTGCTTTGAAGGTTGCAACTTCTAACTTGGTCCTTCATGGCTGCTTCAGGGGTAGGTATGACTACCTTAGGGTCTGTGAATCACGACCTCGAATTACAATTCTTAAGGCTTCATCATTATCACGCTTAGCTTGCACGAGGTTCTTCATTATCGATCCACAAGCTTTTACTTGGCGTGTTTTAGCTCTTTATTGGCGCATCACGTTTGCTCTTGCCGTTCCCTCACAACCGAGGGTCTTCGGATCTTCGGTCTTCGAGCTCCTTTCGTTTTCTTCGTCTTGCAACGAACTTAAGCTGCACGAACTTGTTCTTCAAGTCTTGAGGTGAACGAAGATCTTGCAGACGATGCTACACGAGCGAAGACGCCATTCCCGAAGAACGTAGATTGCTGTCAATGACTCCAAGCTTTGCATAGATTAGCCTTCTTCAACGAGCCGCCAACCTTCTGATTGCTTAGACGCATACGGTGCTATCCATCGTTTTGTATTAACTGACTACTTATTCCTAATCTAAAGCAAGCTCTCCAAGCAAAACTAAAACGAAGCAACTTATCTAAAAGCGATTAAAACTTACCCGGAAGACGCGCCCGCAAGCTGCAAACAACAAGATTAACAAGGCACAAATAATATAAACAAATAAGGCGTGTCCTCACCGCGATTCCTAGAATTCACACATCCTAGGATTCTTCAACATCTTAATTTCTACTGATCAAGTCCTAGAGTCTCAAAAGTTCAACCCTAGGATCTCTACTCAGACCTCAACACAGGCTCGGATACCAACTGTGACACCCCAACTTTTCACAAGCCGAGATAGCTAAACTTTAACGCAAAAGCTGCCTATCTCAACTATCAAACATACATAGCGGAAGCGATTAAAAACCTAAAGGGGTATCATGCCACATCTAGGTCAGAAAAGCACGGCCTAGATGCACAGGCTAACCAAAAGAACTGAACTGCATAGATAACAAATCCTCAAACATGTCTAAAACATCTGGAATCTAAACAAGTGTACATATAGTCTCATCATTGGCACACAGGCCTAAAACACAAGTCTAAAACAACAAAACTATGTCTAAGTTGCCTCATATGGATAAGCTCTAGCGCGCTCTCGCTTAGACTTATTGCATACCTGGAAAACATACAAGAAACCATTAGCAAAAGACTGCTAAGCAACCACCACTCACACCCGCAAGGAAGTATAGATATATAATAAGTTTGTAAATAGGTTTACACACCCATATAGAATATATACACCAACGAACTGTACAATACTTGAAATCGGATACTCAACAACAACACGCTGAATAAAGGGTAAACCAAGACTTCTCAACAATATCAATATCCAACCAAATCATGAATACAATGGAATACTCATGAGAAACAACCAAACAAGAATACAACCAAGAATAATCAACAACCAACGAGATATGATATAACTCAAGAATCGAATAAGAGGCCAAACAAACCCCAACCCAAGGATAAGTACTAACCCTTACCCTCCAACCAACATGCCAATCCTCATACCAATCACCAAATCCAAACTCAGTGCACGGAGGTAAATAACCCAATCACAGGGACCGGAGTCCAATCACAGGGGCAAAAGCCCAATCACAGGAGCAGAAGCCCAATCACAGGGGTAAAAACCCAATCACAGGGACGAAAGTCCAATCACAGGGACGGAAGTCCAATCACAGAGGCAAAAGCCCAATCACACGGACGGAAGTCCAATCACAGAGGCATACGAGCCCAACATAATCAATAATACCAATATTAGCTCACCCACCAATAACCAAGAGATACTCAATGATCCACCACTCCATACTCATACTCAAACTCAGCCCAAGAACCATCACTCAGAGTGTTCATCTCAGATATGAACACAAACCAACTCCCAGATAGTATAATCAAGGATTCAACCAACCAAATAATAGACTCATATAATGGACTAAGAGGTATGAATAAATACTCCAGAATCATGGTAAAATATCCAATAGAATATACCAACAAAATCCAGAACAAAAGAAGAAACAAGCAAACAACAGATCATAGAACACTCACTGGAACCAGTATTCCGTGAGAACCAACGGAACACTCAGACGGAACACTGCCCTCCGCCACTCACCTCCGCAAGAAGGAAGCGGATCCCCTCAACGGATCACTCACCTCCGCCAACCACTACCGCCTTACTCTTGCGGAAGACTCTAGCGGGTTACATTGTGCCGCTAGGGTGCACCGCAAGAGCAAATCCCACGCATCACTCCCAGACTCAGCTCAGAATATGAATATTTGTTCCAGAATACGAAAATAAGATCAGATTACACAGATTGCATCTCCCAGAAGCCAAATAAACATGGAATCCATACCAACAAATGTTCATAAACATCAATATGCAAAGGATCAACAAGTTCATAAATCCATCCAACATAGCTCACAAACAACAACAAGGCTATTATCCAAGAAATTTCAGGATTCCAACACACCAAATAACATCATAGATTGAGAGTGTAAAAAAAAATAGATTTTAGTCGACATAGTGGTTACCTCTTGAAGCACTCTTCACCCAAGAACTCTTACACCTTTCCACTAAGCTTCACCTTCACCTTGATCATCTTTTTCCCAAAAGATCCCCAAAAGAAAAACATAAGAACTTGCATAAAGATTATGAAAACTACATGATACAATGAATATTCCTAGATATAGATGCTTACCCAAGCCTCAACAACCCTAAAAGAGCAATCTTGACTTGAATATTTGAAGATGAAATGAAGATCAATCTTTGAAGGGGAAAGGGATGAAAATGGCGTGAATAGTAGTAGGGAAGAGAGAGAGTGAAAACCTCTAGAAGAGTTAAGTCTTGAATATATATACTATAATACATATATACATATATGTATATATTAGGGTGGAAGACTTAATAAGGAGTGGGCTCAACTCTTTATATATATATATATATATATATATATATATATATATATAACAATGTTATGTACAAGATTAATTTATTGGTCCAAGAGATTCATCTCTTAAATAAATAAATACATAGAATAGGAGAAAACCCGTAATATTAGGAATTAAATGTCTTAGAGACAATTTATACTATATATAAAAATAATATCCTCCTCCAAAATTTTCCCGCCCAAACGTAGGGGTATTTTAGTAATATGGTAATTATTATTATTATTATTATTATTATTATTATTATTATTATTATGATAGAATAATATTAATTATTGATTGTAATTCGTTATTAGATTATGGTAATGGTAATTAGTAATTATGATAATTATTATGATAGAATTTAGTTTTAATTCGTTATTAGTAATTAAGGTAATGTTAATTAGTAATTATGGCAATTAGTAATTATGATAATTATTATATGATAAAATAGAATAGAATAGAATTATAAACCTTCCTTCCACGTTTCTAATCATAAAATCAAATTATATGAAAAATTTAAAAAAAATTATTTATAGAATTAATAAGGTAATAATTTCATTTAGAATTAATAATTAAAAATGTTAAGTAATTAATTATACATTCCTTTTGAAAAATTAACAAATTTATAATTCTCACCATTTCTACCTATAAATACAATGGATTGTTGATCTTGAAAATCATAATTCTTCAATTTGCATTGTCTGTCTCTTCTTCCCGTCTCTTCTTCCCGTTCTCTGTGAACTCATATCTTGGCGGCTCTCTCATTTTCTTCTTCCACCGCCCTGTAAATACAATGGATTGGTGTTGCATTCATTATAATATTGATTACAATATCACTTTACAATACCGATTTTAAGATAATAATTATTTGTTGTAGCACAAGATTGCTTTTGTTTTAATACTTTGACGTTAGTCTCAATATTTATACTTCGATTTATGTATGTGTATGAAATATTTGTTGCAGTATGAACACATGGTGTTGCTGAAGTTGCTAAACAAGGGTCATCTAGAGCCAGAGAAGAAGATATGCAAAGGAGTCGGTGACGACGGTGATGTTTTTGAAAATCAATAAAAGAATATCACACTTTTTAATTGTAAAATTCAGTGTTTCCTTAAAACATTTCTGTATTTGATTTTGGAATAATTATTAAATTTTATATCATTTACGATATTGAATGGCATATAAATAAATATATATATATATATATATATGCTTTCCTCCTCATTTTCTTCTTCTTCTTAACTTTTTTATCCCTTTTATTAATACATAATAATAATTACTATAAATACTTATTAATAAATGTAAATTTATATTAGATAATTACATTAATTATTAAAGAAAATATAATTTAATTGTACTATGGAAACATTATTTTTAATAATTTCGATTTAATAATATTATATCTTAGTTATAAAAATTCTACCTAATAATTTTAATATTACAAGAGACACAATAAATATCATAAATAATGTTTAATAATTGTCTAAGTTGTATTTGGCAATAAAAACTAATACTTAATTATTAAGTCAATTATAAAAGATTTTGTACCTATAGACACACTATTTTTAATTATTTCAGTTTAATAATATTATATCTTATTTATAAAAATTTAAAGTAATACTTTTAGTACTACGGATGTGAC
>NC_044928.1:4275590-4280063 GCF_003576645.1 Ipomoea triloba
TTAAAGTATAAAATTATAATTGTACAATATTAGTATAATTACCTAATAATTATTATGGTAAGTAACTAAAATATTAATCACACATATATTAGAATAATTGACTAATAAGTGTGATGATAATTAAGCTAATAATTATATAAATATTAATATAATTATAATTAAACATGGGTCGTTAGATTTTTATTTTATAATTATACACACACACACACACGTAAACATGGGGTGTTTGATTTTATTTTATAATTAAAATTAATTTTTTGATTATATATGTGTGAGAGAGAGAGAGAGAGAGAGAGAGATAGAGAGAGAAAACAAAATAAACAATCATTCATATTCTTCTGTGTAATTATTATGATAATCTCTCAATGTATATTTTTATACTTAAGGTATAAAAGTGTAATTGTATAATATTAATTTAATTATTTGATAATTATTATGGTAATTAAGGAATTATNTATTAATTTAATTATTTGATAATTATTATGGTAATTAATGAATAATTGCATAGATATTAGTATAATTGACTAATAATAATTATGCTAATTAAGTTAATAAATACACAAATGTTAGTATAGATTTAGCTAACCATGAGCTGTTGTATTTAGTTTTATAATAATTACAATTAAATTATTTATCTTTTTAACCATATTTATTTTAGTAATAATATAATTACACATAGATTTTTTCAAGATAATTGCAGACAAACGAGTCATATATTGTTCAATTAATTGAGTGATACTTTTGCATTAATCTTAAAATCAGATAAATGTACACTTTTGGAAATTTGGCCGGAATCCCAATGACCTGTGATCACAGGTCATTAACAGGTTTATAGACTTTTTTGCATCAAAATACAATGTTGATGGGTTGAATTGCTACTTTAAAATGTTTAGGGGCCTAATTGTAACCCCTCGTCTATTTCGATAAGTTTGAGGTTCAGAAAATATGTCTTTAAGCTATGACATTCATAAGATAAGTGACCGATGCTTCAAAATAATTTTTTTAAGGAAGTATAGTTGTTATTAAGTTGCGATCGTTCGTGCCGGTCACGAACCGTAAAATTTTGGGAGCTGGTATTCGGACCCGATTATCCTAGGAAATGGATTATTAGACACCATATTATTATTCTTGAACTTCCTATTCAATTAAATCAGCCCATAGCAGCGAAAATTTATTTTGATCGTACATCGCTAAAATTTCGCGGTGTACCGAACCTAGCCCAATTTTGAGGGTTAGTCTGGAATAAATTTTTGGTTTCGAGAATTATTCTATCCAGATTATTTTCTACCGAAACTTTATCTGTTTGGACCCCAACTGATAAGTTTGAAAATACTTCATTATTTTATTCTATTTTTTTTTCCCCATAAAAACATCTTACCTCAAAAGGAAGAATACCCAAAGCCAATTTATTCCATTTGTTCTTCTTCTTCTTCTTCCTTGGCTGAATTTCAAAAGAGAGAAAGAGAGGTGACTTCCACCATTTTCCTCCATTAAAACCATAGCCAAGCTTGTACACAACTCTCCAATTTGTTCGGTAAGATTTCAATATTATTCGGTTAAAAAGTCTTGATTTCTTCCCTAGAACTTGATTGTAGGTAAAGATTTCTTAAATATGTTGTTATGGTGGTGTATTCTACCTAGGGTTTTCAGTGAAACTTGGGGATAAAGGTTCAAGACTACTTTTACGGTGATATTACACACTTGTGAGGTAAGGAATTCCCTTAAGTTGGAATTAGTCACTTGAATTTGGATAATTGATTTTAGTTGAAATATGGTGTTTTTGGAGCTTTGGGAATATTTTCGTATACAAGTTCATAGCTTGGATATGCTTGTATATGTTGTATTTATGTCTATATAAGCTTATACTTGTGGAAGTAGAGAAAGGAAATCAGGACAGATTTCTGTCAGTAACTTCCGTGAATTTCTGGGAACAATCGGTAAATTATTTTGGTCCAATATTTTTTATACATGTAGTTCTATAAGTGTAGAAGCCGCATATAAACTTTCATAATTTTTGGAGTAGTATAAGTATGGTTTTCGGAATTTTTCCCAAAACTGGTCCAGAGAAGGAAAAATGCTGGACAGCACACTGCCAAGGGCAAAAATGGAATTTTCTGTGTAAATTGGTGAACTTTTGAGACTCTAGGGAACTATTTTTACCGGCTATGAGTTAGGGTTCTACCATAAAAATTTCAAGTGAAAAAGAGTTCGGGAACTATTTTTACCGGCTCAATCTTTCGGACTGCGCAAAACTGTAATTTCTGGACAGAAACTGTCAAAATCAATTTTGACAAAAATATTTTTTTTGTAACAAAACTAGTGACGAAATTTTGGGATGTCACAACCATATTTGGATGAAATAAATTATTTTGAAAATACTATTTGATTCCAGGAAAGAAAAAGAAAAATGTTTTCAAACCCTTAGTTTCTGGAATAAGGTGGGGACCTTCGGGAAGGCTTAAACGCCACGGCCCGGGGTTGGAATAAGGTTGGACCTATGGGAGGGCTGGAGTGCCATGGCCCTAGGTTGGGATAAGGAGACCGACGGGAAGGCGGAAATGCCACTGCCCAAGGTTTGAGAAGGAGAATTGAGAAATGTTCAAAGTGCTTACTCAGGGGAAACTAAGTGGAAAATTTTTGAGTATGAAAATTATTGTTATTCGGGCTGCGGTTCAGATTATTATAGAGCTGCGGTTCTATATGCAGTATGAAAATTGTTGTTACTCTGAGCTGCGGTTCAGATTATTATAAATATTAGAGCTGCGGTTCTATTTGCAAATGATGAAATTCCTGGAAATGTGAAATTTTGCAAACTTGTCTGAAAAGGGCATGAAAATTATTTTGAGTGGCAAGTTATGACTTCATTCTTATTTGAGAAAAGCTTTATATGATTTAACGTTTATACGTATTATACTATCTATAAATCGTTTCGTTACAGGCAGATTTTCAAATCATGGTAAAACTTTATAAAGCTTTTAGATTATCTATGTTTTCAAACCTTTGTCTACTTTTAAGTGACAAATGGATTTCCTTACTTAGCCGTCGCGCTAACTGCACTTCAATGTGTTTCTTATCAGTTGCAGTTTAGTGTGGGACCTTGTAGCCGATGAGCTCGAGATAGAAGGGAAGTACAGGTTGAGGTCTACTCTTTGATGTAGACAGGGATTGTTATTAATGTTGTAAGTTTAGCCTGTGCACTTAGAGTGGAGTTTGTCAAAGAGGTGATAGAATTCACTCTAGGTGTGGCGGTAGCACCCGGTTTTCTGTTGATATGATGTAAGCTTCCGCAATGTATTATTAGGGATTTCGTAATAAATCCAAGATGTGAAAATTGGGGTGTTACAAAGTGGTATCAGAGCCTAGGTTGAACCTTCGGGAATTAGATCGAAGCCTAAGTCCGAGCCTAGGTTGAGTTCAAGTTTCAAGTCAGCTTAGGTTCGTAGAGATTAACCTAAGTCGTTGTTACGGTATCATGAGCATAAGCTTTGGAGCAGAGTTGGAACGAAAGTCCGGCAGCATAAAAGGGGGTATTTTACTTTTACTCTACAGAATCTTACGATTCTGGTTGTTGAATAATATGATCAATGTTTGTGATTTCTTGGATGTGTTAATCCTTGCATGGGATTATTGTGAGTAAGCTGGCTAGCGTAATGCGTTAATTATCCCTATGCTGAGGTAGAAACCCCAGCTTAGCGGGTATGATAAAGTGAATGTTAGGGGACGTTGTATAGGACTTAAGTAGGTGCTATACTGACTGCCTAACTAGCTAACCCTTGAGGACTCTTATACTTCGGATACTAATTTGGATCTATCGTCCAGTGAAAATGCCTCCAAGACGCAACATGCCTACCAGTAGCAACGAGAACGTCTCTGCAGTAGAATCATGGATCACCCTCCGCCTAATGATCAAGCTTACCATAGTCACATACCATACGGGAGAAATCCCTACTACCTTTCACAACCCCAACCTTCATACCCAACACCTCAACACTATCAAAACTATCATTTTCCTTACCCACCTTCTTTCCCATACTCACTACTCTCTCCACCAACTTATTACCATGAACAAGCATACGTAACACAACATTTTCAACCCTAGAGATATACTCCTCACGAGATACCTCCTTATTACCCTCCAACGCTTTTCGACGAGTTAAACCGTCCAAATCCTAAAATTTTTGCGAGCTGTAATCCTACCACGAGATCCACACGCGTGTGTGCCAGCGTGAGAGCTCACTGGAATAATTCCACGCCGACTCACACGCGTGGTGAGGACGTGCACAGAGCCAATGTATATATAATACCCTGTTATTTCCTAACATTATTATTTTATCCTAAGGCGTTGACATTCATAAGTTATGATCTTCAAATATTTCAAAAGAATTTTTATAAGTGAGTATAGTTGTTATTAAGCTGCGATCGTACGTCCCGGTCACGAACCGTAAAATTTTAGGAGCTAGTATTCGGACCCGT
>NC_044928.1:4280088-4297487 GCF_003576645.1 Ipomoea triloba
CTCCTCTGTGTATGTCTTCTTTGGGTAACCACTAAGTTACAATCTGAATGTAACCCTCGTCTATTTCGATAAGTTGAGGTTCAGAAAATATGTCTTTAAGCTATGACATTCATAAGATAAGTGACCGATGCTTCAAAATAATTTTTTTAAGGAAGTATAGTTGTTATTAAGTTGCGATCGTTCGTGCCGGTCACGAACCGTAAAATTTTAGGAGCTGGTATTCGGACCCGATTATCCTAGGAAATGGATTATTAGAGCACCATATTATTATTCTTGAACTTCCTATTCAATTAAATCAGCCCATAGCAGCGAAAATTTATTTTGATCGTACATCGCTAAAATTTCGCGGTGTACCGAACCTAGCCCAATTTGAGGGTTAGTCTGGAAATAAATTTTTGGTTTCGAGAATTATTCTATCCAGATTATTTTCTACCGAAACTTTATCTGTTTGGACCCCAACTGATAAGTTTGAAAATACTTCATTATTTTATTCTATTTTTTTTCCCCAAAAACATCTTACCTCAAAAGGAAGAATACCCAAAGCCAATTTATTCCATTTGTTCTTCTTCTTCTCTTCCTTGGCGAATTTCAAAAGAGAGAAAGAGAGGTGACTTCCACCATTTTCCTCCATTAAAACCATAGCCAAGCTTGTACAAACTCTCCAATTTGTTCGGTAAGATTTCAATATTATTCGGTTAAAAAGTCTTGATTTCTTCCTAGAACTTGATTGTAGGTAAAGTAAATATGTTGTTATGGTGTGTATTCTACCTGTGGTTTGGTGAAATGGATAAAGGTTCAAGACTACTTTTACGGTGATATTACACACTTGTGAGGTAAGGAATTCCCTTAAGTTGGAATTAGTCACTTGAATTTGGATAATTGATTTTAGTTGAAATATGGTGTTTTTGGAGCTTTGGGAATATTTTCGTATACAAGTTCATAGCTTGGATATGCTTGTATATGTTGTATTTATGTCTATATAAGCTTATACTTGTGGAAATAGAGAAAGGAAATCAGGACAGATTTCTGTCAGTAACTTCCGTGAATTTCTGGGAAAATCGGTAAATTATTTTGGTCCAATTTTTTTTATACATGTAGTTCTATAAGTGTAGAAGCCGCATATAAACTTTCATAATTTTTGGAGTAGTATAAGTATGGTTTTCGGAATTTTTCCCAAAACTGGTCCAGAGAAGGAAAAATGCTGGACAGCACACTGCCAAGGGCAAAAATGGAATTTTCTGTGTAAATTCGTGAACCTAGGTGACCAAAACTTTTTATGAACATCAAGTACTATGAGTTAGGGTTCTACCATAAAAATTTCAAGTGAAAAAGAGTTCGGGAACTATTTTTACCGGCTCAATCTTTCGGACTGCGCAAAACTGTAATTTCTGGACAGAAACTGTCAAAATCAATTTTGACAAAAATATTTTTTTTGTAACAAAACTAGTGACGAAATTTTGGGATGTCACAACCATATTTGGATGAAATAAATTATTTTGAAAATACTATTTGATTCCAGGAAAGAAAAAGAAAAATGTTTTCAAACCCTTAGTTTCTGGAATAAGGTGGGGACCTTCGGGAAGGCTTAAACGCCACGGCCCGGGGTTGGAATAAGGTTGGACCTATGGGAGGGCTGGAGTGCCATGGCCCTAGGTTGGGATAAGGAGACCGACGGGAAGGCAGGGAAATGCCACTGCCCAAGGTTTGAGAAGGAGAATTGAGAAATGTTCAAAGTGCTTACTCAGGGGAAACTAAGTGGAAAATTTTTGAGTATGAAAATTATTGTTATTCTGGGCTGCGGTTCAGATTATTATAGAGCTGCGGTTCTATATGCAGTATGAAAATTATTGTTACTCTGAGCTGCGGTTCAGATTATTATAAATATTAGAGCTGCGGTTCTATTTGCAAATGATGAAATTCCTGGAAATGTGAAATTTTGCAAACTTGTCTGAAAAGGGCATGAAAATTATTTTGAGTGGCAAGTTATGACTTCATTCTTATTTGAGAAAAGCTTTATATGATTTAACGTTTATACGATATTATACTATCTATAAATCGTTTCGTTACAGGCAGATTTTCAAATCATGGTAAAACTTTATAAAGCTTTTAGATTATCTATGTTTTCAAACCTTTGTCTACTTTTAAGTGACAAATGGATTTCCTTACTTAGCCGTCGCGCTAACTGCACTTCAATGTGTTTCTTATCAGTTGCAGTTTAGTGTGGGGACCTTGTAGCCGATGAGCTCGGATAGAAGGGAAGTACAGGTTGAGGTCTACTCTTTGATGTAGACAGGGATTGTTATTAATGTTGTAAGTTTAGCCTGTGCACTTAGAGTGGAGTTTGTCAAAGAGGTGATAGAATTCACTCTAGGTGTGGCGGTAGCACCCGGTTTTCTGTTGATATGATGTAAGCTTCCGCAATGTATTATTAGGGATTTCGTAATAAATCCAAGATGTGAAAATTGGGGTGTTACAAAGTGGTATCAGAGCCTAGGTTGAACCTTCGGGAATTAGATCGAAGCCTAAGTCCGAGCCTAGGTTGAGTTCAAGTTTCAAGTCAGCTTAGGTTCGTAGAGATTAACCTAAGTCGTTGTTACGGTATCATGAGCATAAGCTTTGGAGCAGAGTTGGAACGAAAGTCCGGCAGGATAAAAGGGGTATTTTACTTTTACTCTACAGAATCTTACGATTCTGGTTGTTGAATAATATGATCAATGTTTGTGATTTCTTGCATGTGTTAATCCTTGCATGGGATTATTGTGAGTAAGCTGGCTAGCGTAATGCGTTAATTATCCCTATGCTGAGGTAGAAACCCCTGCTTAGCGGGTATGATAAAGTGAATGTTAGGGGACGTTGTATAGGACTTAAGTAGGTGCTATACTAACTGTCCCGGAAATCTCGTTCGTTTTGAACTTGAGGGCATTGATGTAGTACTCGGAATGGATTGGTTGGATAAGTATAAAGCTCGGATAGTGTGTGATGAGCGGAAGATTGTGTTACGAGGACCAGAAGGGAGGAGAATATCCTACCGAGGGATTGACAAGCAACACGAATCCAGGTTGTTGACAGCGCAGAAACTGAAGCAGTATATGCACCAGGGATGTGAAGTATACCTCTGTTTGGTGCAGTCCGAACCAGAAGAACTCGAAATCGATCGAATCCCAGTTGTACGCGAATTTCCTGATGTTCCCGACGATCTCACAGAAATGCCACCGGAAAGAGAGCTGGAATTCACCCTTGATCTCGTACCAGGAACCTCACCTATCTCGAAAGCGCCTTATCGAATGGCACCGAAAGAGATGGAGGAACTAAAGGCACAATTGGCGGAATTATTGGAGAAAGGATTTATTAGACCAAGTGTATCGCCTTGGGGTGCACCGGTACTGTTCGTTAAGAAGAAGGATGGGAGTCTTAGACTGTGCATCGATTACAGGGAACTAAACCGAGTCACAGTAAAGAACAAGTACCCGTTGCCTAGGATCGATGATCTATTCGATCAGTTGAAAGGAGCGAGAGTGTTTTCAAAGATTGACTTACGGTCAGGGTATCATCAAGTGCGAGTCGCGAAGGGGGATGTGCCTAAGACAGCATTTCGGACGAGATATGGGCACTATGAATTCACGGTTATGCCATTCGGAGTGACTAACGCCCCAGGAACCTTTATGGACCTGATGAACCGAATTTTCCTTCCCTATTTGAATAAATTCGTCGTCGCCTTCATAGATGACATCTTGGTCTACTCTGAGACACCGGAGGATCACAAGGGACATCTTCGGACAGTGTTACAAACACTAAGGGAAAAGAAACTTTTTGCGAAATTGTCAAAGTGTGAATTTTGGAAAAGAGAAGTTGCTTTTCTTGGACACGTAATCACCCAAGAAGGGATAGCAGTGGACCCAGCTAAGATACAAGCTGTACTTGAATGGGAAGCACCCAAATCAGTTACGGAAGTCCGTAGTTTCTTAGGTTTGGCGGGTTATTACCGAAGATTTGTTCAGGACTTCTCAAGGATAGCAAAGCCGTTGACAAACCTGCTCAAGAAAACGACCAAGTATAGTTGGAGTGAAGAATGTGAGCAGGCATTCCAAGAACTTAAGACGAGATTGACGACTGCTCCAATATTGACCTTACCTGTTGGAGCGGAAGGTTACGAGTTGTACACGGATGCATCTCACAAGGGACTAGGATGTGTTTTGATGCAAAATGGAAGGGTAATAGCATATGCTTCTCGCCAATTAAAAACTCATGAAGCTAACTACCCGACGCATGACTTAGAACTAGCAGCCGTGGTATTTGCTCTCAAGATTTGGCGACACTACCTCTATGGAATCTCATGCAAGATTTATACGGACCACAAGAGTTTAAAGTACATCTTTACTCAGCGAGACCTTAATCTAAGGCAAAGGAGATGGTTGGAATTGATCAAAGATTATGACTTGGAAATCCAATACCAGGAGGGCGAAGCAAACAAGGTAGCTGATGCCTTGAGTCGAAAATCAAACCATGCTCTTTGGGTATTACCCGAACAATTATGCGAGGATTTTCAGAGACTCAATTTGGAGATACAGATGTGTGGTCAGGTGGAACAGGAAATAAAATTTTATTACATGTCGGTGACTCCAACCCTATTCCAGGAAGTCAAACAAGCACAAGAAGAGGACAATTGGGTAGGGAGCATCAGGGAGAAGATGATTGATGGAAAACATGGTCCATTTGAATTACACCCAGATGGGAGTGTAAGATTCCAAGGTAGGTGGGTAATACCAAAAGGGTGTAAGGAGATAATGGAACAATTAATGAAGGAAGGTCATTATACACCCTATTCAGTTCATCCTGGTGGGGATAAACTGTATAAGGACTTAAAACAAAATTTCTGGTGGTCGGGCATGAAGAAGGATGTAGCTGAATTTGTGGCTAAATGCTTGAACTGTCAAAAGGTCAAGGCAGAAAGAAGTAAACCAAAGGGATTATTGCAGCCATTAGAAATTCCGCAGTGGAAATGGGACTCAATCTCGATGGACTTCGTGGGAGGATTGCCTAGAACCAAGTCTGGAAACGATCAGGTGTGGGTTATTGTCGATCGACTAACTAAGACAGCGAGGTTCATTCCAATGAACAAGACATGGTCCATGGAAAGGTTGGCAAGAGCCTATATTAAACACGTGGTTAAATATCACGGAGTAGCGCAAGATATCGTTTCAGACCGAGATTCACGATTTCTATCACGTTTCTGGGAAGCGTTGCAGATGATGATGGGCACTCAGCTCAAATTAAGCACAGCTTTTCACCCTGCCACTGATGGCCAAACGGAGCGAACGATACAGACATTGGAAGATATGCTCAGAGGTTGTGTGCTTGATTTCCAAGGTTCATGGGATGAGCAGTTGGATTTAATCGAATTTTCCTATAACAACAGCTATCATGCAAGTATAGGAATGGCTCCTTATGAAGCGTTGTATGGGCGAAAATGTCGAAGTCCTCTATGTTGGAATGACAAGAGCGACGTTGTTATACTTGGACCTCAGTACCTACAAGAGACTACAGAGGCAATCAAGGTGATTCGAGAAAGGATGAAAATTGCACAGGATCGTCAAAAGTCCTATGCCGATTTGAAACGACAATTCACCGAACATCAAGTTGGAGAGAAGGTGCTATTGAAAATCTCACCAACTAAAGGAGTCAAGAGATTTGGAAAGAAAGGAAAGTTGAGTCCTCGCTATATAGGACCCTATGAAATCTTGGAAAGGATAGGAAATTTAGCCTACCGACTGGCCCTACCAATTGAGCTTGACCGGGTGCATAATGTATTTCATGTTTCTCAACTTAAGCGGTATGTACCTGATGCATCCCATGTATTGGAACCTGAGGAATTGGAGGTGGATGATTCGTTGGAATACGAAGAAAGGCCAATTCGAATCTTAGACTCTAAGACCCGAGATACAAGAAGGAAATCAGTTAAAATGGTCAAAGTCCAATGGTCGAATCATAGCTCGGAGGAAGCCACGTGGGAGTTGGAAAGCGTTATGATGGAACGTTATCCAGAGTTATTTGGCTCAGGTGTGTAGGATCGATTTACTTGCTATATGCTTAAATAAATTGGTGTACTAACATTAGGCATACTAAGATTCTATTATGTGTAAGCGAAGGTAAGTAGTAATCTACTTGAGACCGTGGAGTATAAGAAGGAAGTTTCGGGGACGAAACTCTTTTTAAGGAGGGTAGACTGTAACCCCTCGTCTATTTCGATAAGTTTGAGGTTCAGAAAATATGTCTTTAAGCTATGACATTCATAAGATAAGTGACCGATGCTTCAAAATAATTTTTTTAAGGAAGTATAGTTGTTATTAAGTTGCGATCGTTCGTGCCGGTCACGAACCGTAAAATTTTAGGAGCTGGTATTCGGACCCGATTATCCTAGGAAATGGATTATTAGACACCATATTATTATTCTTGAACTTCCTATTCAATTAAATCAGCCCATAGCAGCGAAAATTTATTTTGATCGTACATCGCTAAAATTTCGCGGTGTACCGAACCTAGCCCAATTTTGAGGGTTAGTCTGGAATAAATTTTTGGTTTTGAGAATTATTCTATCCAGATTATTTTCTACCGAAACTTTATCTGTTTGGACCCCAACTGATATGTTTGAAAATACTTCATTATTTTATTCTATTTTTTTTTCCCCATAAAAACATCTTACCTCAAAAGGAAGAATACCCAAAGCCAATTTATTCCATTTGTTCTTCTTCTTCTTCTTCCTTGGCTGAATTTCAAAAGAGAGAAAGAGAGGTGACTTCCACCATTTTCCTCCATTAAAACCATAGCCAAGCTTGTACACAACTCTCCAATTTGTTCGGTAAGATTTCAATATTATTCGGTTAAAAAGTCTTGATTTCTTCCCTAGAACTTGATTGTAGGTAAAGATTTCTTAAATATGTTGTTATGGTGGTGTATTCTACCTAGGGTTTTTCGGTGAAACTTGGGGATAAAGGTTCAAGACTACTTTTACGGTGATATTACACACTTGTGAGGTAAGGAATTCCCTTAAGTTGGAATTAGTCACTTGAATTTGGATAATTGATTTTAGTTGAAATATGGTGTTTTTGGAGCTTTGGGAATATTTTCGTATACAAGTTCATAGCTTGGATATGCTTGTATATGTTGTATTTATGTCTATATAAGCTTATACTTGTGGAAGTAGAGAAAGGAAATCAGGACAGAACAGATTTCTGTCAGTAACTTCCGTGAATTTCTGGGAAAAATCGGTAAATTATTTTGGTCCAATATTTTTTATACATGTAGTTCTATAAGTGTAGAAGCCGCATATAAACTTTCATAATTTTTGGAGTAGTATAAGTATGGTTTTCGGAATTTTTCCCAAAACTGGTCCAGAAAAGGAAAAATGCTGGACAGCACACTGCCAAGGGCAAAAATGGAATTTTCTGTGTAAATTGGTGAACCTAGGTGACCAAAACTTTTTATAAACATCAAGTACTATGAGTTAGGGTTCTACCATAAAAATTTCAAGTGAAAAAGAGTTCGGGAACTATTTTTACGGGCTCAATCTTTCGGACTGCGCAAAACTGTAATTTCTGGACAGAAACTGTCAAAATCAATTTTGACAAAAATATTTTTTTTTGTAACAAGACTAGTGACGAAATTTTGGGATGTCACAACCATATTTGGATGAAATAAATTATTTTGAAAATACTATTTGATTCCAGGAAAGAAAAAGAAAAATGTTTTCAAACCCTTAGTTTCTGGAATAAGGTGGGGACCTTCGGGAAGGCTTAAACGCCANTATATGCAGTATGAAAATTATTGTTACTCTGAGCTGCGGTTCAGATTATTATAAATATTAGTGCTGCGGTTCTATTTGCAAATGATGAAATTCCTGGAAATGTGAAATTTTACAAACTTGTCTGAAAAGGGCATGAAAATGATTTTGAGTGGCAAGTTATGACTTCATTCTTATTTGAGAAAAGCTGTATATGATTTAACGTTTATACGATATTATACTATCTATAAATCGTTTCGTTACAGGCAGATTTTCAAATCATGGTAAAACTTTATAAAGCTTTTAGATTATCTATGTTTTCAAACCTTTGTCTACTTTTAAGTGACAAATGGATTTCCTTACTTAGCCGTCGCGCTAACTGCACTTCAATGTGTTTCTTATCAGTTGCAGTTTAGTGTGGGACCTTGTAGCCGATGAGCTCGGGATAGAAGGGAAGTACAGGTTGAGGTCTACTCTTTGATGTAGACAGGGATTGTTATTAATGTTGTAAGTTTAGCCTGTGCACTTAGAGTGGAGTTTGTCAAAGAGGTGATAGAATTCACTCTAGGTGTGGCGGTAGCACCCGGNTATATGCAGTATGAAAATTATTGTTACTCTGAGCTGCGGTTCAGATTATTATAAATATTAGTGCTGCGGTTCTATTTGCAAATGATGAAATTCCTGGAAATGTGAAATTTTACAAACTTGTCTGAAAAGGGCATGAAAATGATTTTGAGTGGCAAGTTATGACTTCATTCTTATTTGAGAAAAGCTGTATATGATTTAACGTTTATACGATATTATACTATCTATAAATCGTTTCGTTACAGGCAGATTTTCAAATCATGGTAAAACTTTATAAAGCTTTTAGATTATCTATGTTTTCAAACCTTTGTCTACTTTTAAGTGACAAATGGATTTCCTTACTTAGCCGTCGCGCTAACTGCACTTCAATGTGTTTCTTATCAGTTGCAGTTTAGTGTGGGACCTTGTAGCCGATGAGCTCGGGATAGAAGGGAAGTACAGGTTGAGGTCTACTCTTTGATGTAGACAGGGATTGTTATTAATGTTGTAAGTTTAGCCTGTGCACTTAGAGTGGAGTTTGTCAAAGAGGTGATAGAATTCACTCTAGGTGTGGCGGTAGCACCCGGTTTTCTGTTGATATGATGTAAGCTTCCGCAATGTATTATTAGGGATTTCGTAATAAATCCAAGATGTGAAAATTGGGGTGTTACACTAATTGGCTCCTTAGGTAATGTTGGAGGGCTTATTTGACCCTTTTCCCTATAATATACTTTCAATGTCATCTACAAAAATGTTTTCAATAATGTGTAATTCAAAATAGTTACATTGATATACTATTATGTTTTCTTTTTATACAAAGATGACAAAACTGCTATATATTAACACAGAAAATATATCATCCGTATAAATAATTTCTATAACTGAGTTGCTGGACAACGAGATAATTAGCTCAATTAATACAAATCATAAACATTGATATATAAAATGTCTAAAGTTTCAGCACCGAATGCATATATATACACATTGGCTATTAATTAGGTAATTATTTGCTCAAATTCAAACAAGATAACATCAAAAAACATAATCGATCAAACTCAATTCTTCAATTGCACTATATAATATTTGATATTATAATTTACATAATTGTATATCGGTCTAAATATTCTAAACATATTATAGCAAATCCATTCCGTGCAACGCACGGGTGGAAATACTAGTATATATATATACTAGAAATGGGCCATTATAAAAAATACTCTTACTCATAAGAATTGTAAGGATCCAAATTAGAATAAATCCCTTACAAGAATTAATTCAAGAATTGGGCTTTTGATTAAAATAATTAATTCGGGTTCAAGAAATATATATATATCTATATATGAAATTGGAAGGACTAGCCCAATTAAATTAAATAAATTGCCCGGTGGAAACAATTACCGGTCTCAAGGCTTGAACGAATTTACGGGGTGTTACACTAAGGTTTGAAAACATTTTTCTACTCTTTTCCTTTCTTGCATTGAAAATATTTTGGACGTAATTTGGTCAATTCCAATACTTGGAATTTAATTCCCCCTTTCACCAAATCCGGAAATTCCCCTTTTCTTTTGCAAGACATTTGGATAATCTACTAACAACCTTTCACAATGGTCATTCAAGTGTAACTATCCCACACCTTCAACTTCCACATTTTTCACATAAGTATCATACTTGACACATTTATACCTCAATGCATATAACATATACACTTCCCAACCTTAACGTGGGCAGAATACACAAAATACATTTATTATTTACATGCACATAATACCACCTCCTTATAATATTCATAAGTTCACACATATGTAACACTACCTACATAACACATGTGCCTAACTACATTGCATTACACTTCTTACTAACAACATATATATTTACGGTTTATACATACCATAAGCTATACTCAAAATGTGACATTTTACCATTTATATATATATATTCGGCACACACACACCTATATATATATATATATATATACACGACACACACACACCCACATACATATACACACACGTCACACACACACACATATATATATATATATATACACATAAATACATAATTGTCCTTCCTCTTAGCATATGTATCCCTATCATATCATTACTATACTACTAATACATAATCTTCTCATCACATATATCTTCATGTTCACAAGTTAACAACAAATCATAACCTAGCTATCAATTATCTAGTTTCAAACAACCTCAACTAATTAAAGGAATTCCTTACCTTGACCGGGTTACTAATCGGATTCCTATTCATGTTCACCTGCAAAAATCATTTCACAAAAACAAAGGGATGTATATCCCAAAATTAGCATAATCTAAGTAAGTTCCATTTCACCCCGTAAAATATAGGCTTGGATTTTATATTTTCAAAATCTCATATTCTTTTCCAAACTCGTATATATATAATTTATTTCATAATCTTTCATAATAATATACTTTTCCAAAAGGGTCACACTTGTGTGAGACCGTCTTACGGATCCTTATTCGTGAGACGGGTCGGGTCGGGTCAAAGCACCATGCAAATCTCACACTTATATGCTCAAATATAACAATAATCAAAAATATAATTTTTGTTACTTATAAGAGAAAAAGTAATACGTTTTTCATAATAAGTAATATTGACAAGTGCCTCTCACTTATAAGGGCAAATATAATACTTTTGAGGAAAAATGTAATACTTTTAAATCGAAATGTAAAAGTATTGTATTTTCCCTTAAAAGTATTACATTTACCCTAATAAGTAACAAAAATTTTATTCCTGATTAGTATTACATTTGAGCATATAAGTATGACATTTGTGCATATAAGTGTTACTGACAAAACTTGTTAGTATGGGGTGAGTGGATGATTGTGAAGGTATGGAGGGTGTTAGTGATAAAACGAAGAGTCATAAACTCCCCGAGTGCCGTATCTCTCGTGGATGACAAATAGGAGAATATACGGCATTGCTATCTGGGTTGGTTTGGAGTAACTCTTAAGATGGATCAAAGGGATTTTGATAAAAAGGATTTGTTCAAAGGATAAGGGATAGTGCAATAAAGAGATAAACAAAGGGAAATAAAAGCGGATGGGGCTAAGATATCATGGAGATTGGTTAGGGGAGTAAAGTAGAGTATTGATTTCTATTGAGTCATGATTGAAGGAGCTCGACACATAGTCTTGAGTGGCGTCACACTCAAGCTCCCAATCCTCAGTCGGTTGGGGAATTTTATCAAACACCTTGTCTACAAGTTCCCTCCGGATCTCATCTTCTCAGATTGAGAGCGGGAGATGTGAGTAGTGGGCTACATCTCTTTGCGATATCTCGCCAAAGAGATGATCCTATACTCTTGGAGAGATCAGGGCCCTCGATCCAACAAGATCATACAAAAACATACACACAGATTCAACATTCCCCAGGGAAATCAAACTCATTATCAATTTAGATCATAAATACCAATCATCCATTCAATCTAGCCCCTATCCTAGGGATTAGCCTCTCATATGCTTCAATATCATCAAAGCATCAAAATAGGAAAACATATCTACAAGAGCAATATATAAATCAAACAACTTCAAGGAACAAGGAAAAGTAAGAGGAAGCCAAAGAGAGAATCAATCTTTAATGTAAGAAGTTACCCAAAGATCTTCAAGGCTATGGAGATCTAGTTCTCTTCTCCCCCCAAGGGCTTCTCTTCTTCCCTAACCCTATCTAAACCTAACCTAAGTGTAGAATGGAAATTGTGACAAAGGATTCCCTAAACCTAGCTGAAATGCCCCTTAAATACTAAAACATCGCGCAGGTTTTCTGGTGCTGCCCCACGTCTGCCACACGCGTGTGGACTGGCGTGGGAGCTCTCTGGAATGATTCCACGCCAGCTCACACGCGTGTGAGGCTCGTGGGCGTGGATCCTTCATTTCGTTTCCTTTTGTTGTTTCCGGTTTGGTCTTTGTATGTTCCCATGTGGATTGATTCTTCCTTTAAATGGTTTTATGCTCCCTTTTGGTTTATTTCGGCCTTCATTCCTGTAGCATTCTTCAAAACACTCCACTTTCGGGGAGTCTCTAAAAGCAGTGGAGAATTAGGACCAAAGGTCAGAGAAAACTAAAAGCCTCTCCGGGGCATGACAACAAGATTCTCAAACCACTTCCTAACTTCTCTACATGTTAGAGATTACTTGAGACTTAGCAGGAACATAACCATAAATCTATTCAAAACCTTCAACTGAAAAACTTAGAAACTCATGATATTTTGCAAACTGAGAAATTTATATTTCAAATTGCGATATGTTACAAGGCAAACTGAACCTCCTTTTATAGGGATCAAGGATGGTTCTCGAAATACAATACAGCTGTTTACAATTATTACAATACATGTGGCCGACAAAGTGTGATGGCCTTCTTGACATAAAGTAAAGCTACCTTTTAATAAAGTTGTCTAATAATTCATACAACACGCCAAACTGATAAGATAACGCTGACATGACCCTGTCAGGACGGGGATCTTATCTTTGAAGATAAGATTTTCAGATGAGGTTTGCTTTGCTGGGGCTTTGCTGGAGAGATAAGATCAAATCTTATCCTTCACTCATGAATCTCTTTCCTTTCCAGTTTTGTGGGTTCCAATCTGGTTGTTTTGTCTTCATGATTATCCGTTCTCCATGAAATTGAAGATCCATTACGGAGTCTTCGTCTGATGCTGTGTCGCTTTCTGTGGAGTAGCCAGAGTAGCTGGGGTAACCCATGTAGTTAACCCATTCTTGCCTATCCATACCAGATTGCCTTCTCTTCGTTCTCCAAACATCCTTGTTCCACTGGCTCTTGTGTTCTGGCCTTTTCTTTTGAGACTTTTGAGCATAAGCTTTCTCAATCTTTTCGACTTCTTCAAGCACTGAATCTATATCATCAAAGTTCCAAGGGTCTTGTGACCAGATATCTTCCTTCTGGGTCTGGTGTAGCTCATAGTAGTACTGGTTTTTTGCTGACTTGATCCTTTCATGGTAGATCTCATCATCTTGTCTCACATCTGGCTGAATCCCTTCTCTGGGCCAAATTTCTTTTGGAATGACCTTGTTCTGGGCGAAAATGTACCTCTGAAATTCTGGATAGTCTTCTTCTCGGACTATGATAGATTCCATGTGCTGCTCATAAATCTTCATAAATGGTTCTGCATGTCCTTCTAAAAATCTGGATACCCATGCTGTGACTTCCCTATGCAGATGAACTGTGAAAAATTCTGGACCATCTTGGCATAACTTCTTCCAGTATTTTAATGGATAAAACCAAGTTAAGAATTTTATTAAATCTTTCTCAACAGAAAGATCTAACTCTTTTCTTAAGCTAGGCCTGTGGAACTCCATTAAAATATGATATTCATGGCATAAATACCAAAATATCCAATTTAACTCTTCTGGCCAATCTTGAACTTGAGCAATAAAGATTTGAGCAAATGGATATTTAGGGTGAATACCATATGGTTGTAGCATATGACCTCCATAGTATCTGAACAATCTGACTTCCCAATCTGTTCTTCTTTCTTCAAGGTATTCATGGCTCCATGGGAACTGGTTGACATCAATGTCTGGTGGAAAATCTGCATTTGATGAAGTGCTCTGGCTGGGACTTCCTTCATTGAACATATAGACTTCATAGATCTTGGACTAGAACTGGAGTTGAGGAACTTGCTGTGGTCTGGATAAAAAGTCTGCAACCACATTCTTCTTTCCTGGAATATGGCGAACATCATAGTTGTATCTAGAAAACCATTGTTGCCATCTTAGAGCTTGAGCTTGTGGAATTTCTTTCCTCTTGAACTGCAACATTTTTGGAAAAGCTGACATGTCTAACTCAATAAGAAACTTATAACCGATCAAATGAAAGTTAAATTTTTTAATTCCATTTTTCACGGCTAAAATCTCTTTATAAGTGGAGTGGTAATGAAGTTCTGCATCTTTGAATCTACCACTGGAGTAGCCGCAAACAAGCCTTTTTCCTTTGACTTCCTGTAGGAGTATTGCTCCCCAATAGTAATCACTGGCATCTGTTTGTAGAATTCTGAGTCCTTCACCTGCTGGAATGTGCAATGGTGGTAATTCCTTGGTGTGCTCCTTCATCCATCGGATTGCCTTGGTTTGTTCTATGCTCCATTTTGGTGGTGACTTCTTCAACATCTTGGTGAGAGTGCTAACATGAAGGGCTATGTTGGGAACAAAATCTCGGATATAATTAATTATACCAAGAAATTGTTGAACTTGCTGCTTTGTGAGGTTTTCATCAGGAAATTTGAGTAACTCCTGAGCAATATGCCTTCCTGGTTGAAACTTTCCCTGGTCAATATCCATGCCTAAAAACTGGATCTTCTGCTGGGCTAGTAACATCTTCTTTTCGGATAACATGATTACAAATTTTTGGCATATCTCCATGAATTGTCTGATCACCTGGATGTGTTCTTCCATGGTCTTACTGAATAGTAAGATGTCATCGATGTAAATGAGGGCTTTGTCAAGAATTGGCTCAAAGATCTTGGTCATCACTTTCTGGAATTCACTGGGTGCAATTTTGAGACCAAAAGGCATTACCTTCCATTCAAGATGATATCCTGGGATACAAAAGGCTGTCTTGTATCTTTCTTCTGGCTTGATTCCTATATGCCAAAATCCTGCTTTGAGATCGAACTTTGAAAACCATTGGGCTCCTGGGAGATATGAGAACATCATAGATCTCCTTAGTAATGGAAATTTGACATCTTTGAGACATTGATTCAAGGGTTGATAGTTGATAACAAGTCGTAACTTTCCCCTTGCTTGTTCTGCTCGCTTGTTCACATAGAATGCTTCACATGCCCATGAGGACTTGGATTCTGTGATTAATCCTAACTTCTGCAACTCCTTACACTCTTGAACCGCCATTTTGAGATGTTGAGGATTCATTCCTGAGTGGCTGGCTTTGGTGGGGTTGATCACCTTTCCTTCTTTGAATGGAAGTTCAATAAAGAACTCTTCTCTGGTCCATAGGGGCTTACTGTGTTTCTTCATGAATTCGTCATGAGAATCTGCACATAATTGCTCTACCAATTTTTGCTTTATCTGGGTGATGGTATCCATGAAGTTGAGTTGCCACATTCTGTAATCTTCTTCATAGGGCTTGAACTAGGGGCCTTTGCTAATTCCTCGTGATTGAACCAATACCTTCATCATCTTGAAAGCATCAAATCCTAATAGCAAATCACTTCTTGGAAGGCCACATCCAAGAACATGAATTTGGATCTTGCAGTTAGGAAGTATGCTAATCTCCAATGGTTCATTCGTCTCTAATCCTGCATCAAAATCATCTCCAGATGCTGATGTAAGACGTTTCTGGGATGGTCTCCATGCCTCTTGAGGTAACAGCTTTGGGTTCATCATTGAGAACTGAGCTCCAGTATCAACAAGGGCTATGGCATCGAATGGCTTGCTTGACCGGTGCTTGATCTGTACTTTCACATGGGGTGCTTTGAACTCTTCATCTTCTTTTATCCCAAAATTGTATGAGATAAAATCTTCTTCCGGAACTTCATCTTCTATGGAAAAGATTGTTTCTGCTGAAGGTTCGTCTTCTGGGCTGAGATAGCCATCCAGGTCTTCTTCGGCGATATCGTCATCAATAAGAGACATGATTTCCGATATCATTTAGCCGCTTGCTTCTCCTTGCAATCTTTGGCGTAGTGTCCTGGCTTTCCACAAACAAAGCATTTGTTAGATGCTTTATTTCCTCTCTTTTTTGGTTGTGTTTTCTGGTTCTGGGATTTTCTGAAATATCTCCTCCTTGGCTTCCATCCGATTCTCCTGGTGTTTTGAGGATTCTTCCTGAAGCGAGTGAAATTTCTCCTTCTTACTCTGGGTTTGTCTCCACACACTCCATTGCATGAGGATCCTATTATGAGGTTTGGCTTCTGGCATGCTTTGGAAAGAATTGATTCATGCTTTCTCAAGGTCTGGAACTTGTTGTGGATCTGGCAAATATTGTCTAGGCTTTCAAATATTGCTTGCCTAATCTGCCCAGTTGAAAGATGTGTTATGGATCCATGATTCTTTTTGATAAGTTGATCAGTACTGTCTGCTAGCAGGGGTGATAAGGATGAAACAAAAGCTTGCTTGAGATTGTTGTCAAATCCCAGAAAATAGAAAACTTTTGTCATCCTTTTGAAGTGTTCCTCTAAGTGCCTTTTCTCATAAGACAGGCACTTCATTCTGAAAAACTTCGTTCTCTTCTGTTCTACTTCATCTTCATGTTTACCCAGAAATATGAAGTAAATCATTGAAACGGCTTCCTGGAGGGGTAGTCCTAAGAACATCATCTTGAATGCCCCATCTGCTATAGACCACCAATCTTTAAGAATTCCGGTGAACTTTGCTGTAAATTCCATCAGGATTTTGAAAGTATCTCGTTCTACTAGATTCCTAGTAGTCATCCATGTGTGGAACTCAGCAAACTTCTCTCCCCACTTTTCTGGTGATAAATCATCAATTGTAAAGAATTGATAATTTACTCCTTTGTGCATCACCATTTCCGTGGCATTTTCAACACCAAAGTATTCTTCCTCTGTATGACTCATTGGTTGATCAGAAGGTTGTTGAGTTGTGTATCCACCAGTTGATGATTCTGTCGGATCTGCCATAAATGCAGGGTTTTCCGACTCCTCGGAATCTTCTCCTTCTGGATCTGTATATCATGAGTTTCTTCTGGAATCTTCTCCTTTTGGTCCTCTTTAAGATAATTTATCTCATAGAGATAATCCATCTTAGAAGAGAGAGATTTTTTGAAATGAGGTTTTTCTAATGAAAAAGAAGAACGGCTAGGTACAATAGATGTGGATGTTGAAGCTGAAGAGGAAGACATATTTAGGAAATATGAAGGTTTTGAATAAAGAGATATGGCTGGCTCTGATACCAAATCGGGGAGTCTCTAAAAGCAGTGGAGAATTAGGACCAAAGGTCAGAGAAAACTAAAAGCCTCTCCGGGGCATGACAACAAGACTCTCAAACCACTTCCTAACTTCTCTACATGTTAGAGATTACTTGAGACTTAGCAGGAAC
>NC_044928.1:4297885-4332039 GCF_003576645.1 Ipomoea triloba
AGTGCAATCGAGAGGTTAGCGAGAGATAAAAGCAGTAAGTAAATGCAAGAGAGATTTTTAAGTGGTTCGGCCAACCCGCCTACGTCCACTCTTCTTCCAGAAACTCCCTAGAAGGATTGCACTAAAAACTTCCCTTCTT
Source organism: Ipomoea triloba (assembly GCF_003576645.1). Classification (NCBI taxonomy): domain Eukaryota; kingdom Viridiplantae; phylum Streptophyta; class Magnoliopsida; order Solanales; family Convolvulaceae; genus Ipomoea; species Ipomoea triloba. The sequence continues at coordinate 4,298,025 of NC_044928.1, forward strand.
AGTACAATATCGAGCGCTTGAGCTTTGATCACGAAGCCCGCCTCAAGCCTCAGGTTTTTCGCCCCGCTTCTTGTTACTCCACCTTTCGAGCACTTGACCTTTGATCACCAAGCCCGCGTCAAGCCTCAGGATCTTCACAAGACAGCTCCCAGGTTACTCCGCCTCTCCAAGGTCTTTCTCCCCGCTTCCAGCTACTCCACCTCTCGAGCACTTGACCTTTGATCACCAAGCCCGCGTCAAGCCTCAGGTTTCTTTCACTCGGACAGCTGCCAGGTTACTCCACCTCTCTTGCTTAATCCAAAGCAAGGTGTTTTTGGTTGTCACAGTTGAATGTAACAGGCTCCAATCTGACCACAAGCTATCGTTGAATCAACTTCGATGTAGAGCAGCTTCGGTCACCTTCTAGATGTATAACAGTTTAAGCTTTGTAACTCTCTTAAACACTAAGATGTGTTTTCTCGCTGTTTTGAATATCAGAATGATATTCCAATATAAGCACTTGCACTTGAACGTTTTAGTCAAACACCTCTTTCGAATTTTCTAACTCTGTTCCCCCGAACTCTCTTTTCTTCTGTGTCTTCACGTCCTTATATATGAGAGTAGAGGAATAATTCCGTTGGAGGGAAAATTATTCCGTTTGAAATTTGTCTCCCATGCTGATCATGGGTCTTGCATATTTTCAGCATATTTCATGGAGTGGTGATCTTGTAACTTGAACCTCTTTGTCTTGTAGTGAATATTCCATAGGTCACTTTCTTGAGTCCATGCTCCACTTTCGTCTTTTGGTAAAAGTTACTCTTTTTATATTCCCATTGTTCCTTGTTTGTAGGGAATCAGACCACTTCAGCATTGGTGCACCTTTTGACCGTTTGTGGTGGAAATCTGACGTGTCCTCCATTTCCGTCCATTTTGAAATCTTCACGTTCGGCACCTCTTCATTATTTTATCTCCATGATATTTCTTCTTTTCCAAGCTTTAAGTATGCTTCCTGACCGTCATTCAGCTTTGTTTGAGAATTGTTAGTGTATCGAGACCAAGGTTGATATCTTGATTGCTTGATGTCTCGTACTCAAATATCGAGAGGTCTATCTCTCGAACTCTGTTTATGTCTCGAACTGGATAACTGTATCGAGAGGTCCTACCTCTCGAACTCTGCTTATGTCTCGAGACTTAGTTGATGTCTCGCAGACCCTTATTCCTCCAGTGTTGTCCCATGCTTTCTTCTGATCTGTCTATATGATTACAACACACGAGACTTCTAAGATGTTCAAACAAATTTACCTCAAGCTTAAATATTTTCCGAGTTGAGCTCAAAGTTACCCGGTTGTATTTTCGCTCTTGGTTTACTTGTCGAACTTACAGCGTTTTGCTTATGCATCGAGACTTGGGGATTTCTACTTAACAGTTGGTATCATCAAAACCTATTACATGATGTTCCTAACAATTTCCCCCTTTTTGATGATGCCAACACTTATACTTACTCTATATGGCTGATTTGATAGAAAGAATTAACATAGATTTTATTTTTCAGCGCATATGGTAAGTTTGACAAATACTCTACTAAAACATGAATAATAGAACTCACGCAACACCCCCAGCAAAAGATATATATATGATTATAAAAGGGAATGTTTACAAAGCAGAGTTTTAGTAGAAAAGTTTAAGAGAAATAAGACCAAGAACAACATAAACATCAATACATTGAAATAAGATGGAGTTTGGACCACGAGAGCTTACTTCTTGTTGGCTTTCCTCTTCTTGTTAATGGCTTCTCGTGTCTTGATGGGGTCTTTCGGATTTACCAGGCTTAAGTATTCATCTGTGACATCTAGATGCCTGTAGTTCCTGTAGGCTTCCCCCACGAACTCACCATCAATTACTCCATCTTTCCACCAGGCAATGCATTCTTCTGGAGACATATTGCTGTGTTTAGATATCCCAGTGGTTTTCAGCAGCTTGAATATCTCCAGGGTCAGAATTTGTTCAGTGTCTTCTCTGTTCCCAAACTTAAAGCTTGTCATGAGAAGATCTATCTTCCTTTCTTCTTCTGACTGTTGTTCTTGTCTTTTTCTTCTTCTTTCTCTGTCCTCTTCTCTCCTTCTCTCCATTTCCAGTGTACGCTGGACCCTTAGGTTTTCTGCCTGTTTAGCATCCTCCACTGCTTTGCTCATGATTCTTGGTATTTTTGGAGGTGGTCCAGCCAGTTCACTTGCTGCCATTTTCTTGCTTGTTGTATCCCCCTTCTTTTTCCCTTTATTTTCCCCCTTGTTGGCATCATCAGCACGGGAAAGAAGGATGGACATACCTTCGAAGATAGCTTGAAGTTGGGCAGGGACTTGGTTCGACAGGTCATCGAGTATGGCCTTCATCACATCCTGTCGAAGTTCACTGGAATATTGGAAGGCTCGCAGCTCTGCTCGCATCTCGGCTAATTCAGCCCTCGCACTTGCAGCCTCTGCTCGAGCTACAGCGGCTTCATCAGTGGCTTTCCGTGCTGCATCCTCAGCCCATATCGCCTGTTCGAGAAGTTCGGCATGACGGCCTTGGGATTCACTTGTGCCAGCAGCAGGCATTGCAGCATTGCGGACCACAACGAGTATTCTTTCGAGCTGAGCCATCTTCTGAGATTGATCAGCCATGAATTGACGCACTTCGCCAATGAAGACTGCTTCGGCCTGTTGATCATAGTCAGAAGTAGGAGAAGATGAGGATCGAGATGTACCTTTTGTCGGAGGGGACTTGGGTGCTTCCAGATTTCCACCCATGACTTGCAGTTGCGAGTCCACCTCTCGATTTATTGTCTGAGGAGCCATAGGGACATTGGGTTCAGAGCTCGAAGGTAGCTCCATGTCAGGTGCTTCCCGGTTTTCACCTGAGGGATGGATCACTTCTTGCTCCTCACCTCTCGAACCTGGAGCCTCAGCTTCAGCAACTGTGGAGAGAGGATTAGCCGGAGAAGGTTCTTCGGTATTGGACGCTTCCCGGTTTCCATCCAATAGAAGTTCCCCCTCAGCGTCACTTCTCGAACCAGTGCTGGGAACTTGGTCATCTGCTGGTGAGGTTGGAGACGAAGTGTCGACAGGTGCTTCCCAGTTTCCACCTTCGATGGTATCATCAGTACTCCTCGAACCAGCAGGACTTGGGGCAATCTGCTCTAAGTGCTCATTGGACTGCATTTCGGTCTGCTCCGATGAGTCTGGAATGATAATTATTTCAGGAGCAGTAGGAAAACCCGGCAGTGTGAGCAACGGAACTACACCCTCTCGAACTGTCTGAGCTTCATCGTTGTCAATCGAGGGTGTGGACGCAGGTGGTGGCAAAAGTAGAACGGTGTTGGGTGCCACTTGAGGTGCTTCAGAGGTCTCGGATTCACCTCTTGAAGCTTCTACCGGTTCGTCCAGAGCAGAGTTACTGACTTGGGACAGTGGGATTGCGGCTGTTGCGATATCATCGTGAGCAACCCCAGAAGTCTCTCCTGGACCTCTCGTGAATTCAATGTTTTGTCCCAAGGAGATGGCAGTGGCGAGCCTGATATCTTCTCGAAATTGGGCATCAAGTTCTGGATCCTCCTCAGGCTCAACCTCGGTTTCTTCAGCTATGCCTTTACCCTTATCAGATCTTTCATTGTTCAGCTTAGACACTCTTGTTTCGTGGGCAAGGTCTAGGAGTTGATGAGCTGGGATCTCTGAGATACCCAGCCACTGGAGTGCAAATTGTTCTTCTGCCTCCATCTCAGCTGCTTGGGCCATCAGTTGAGTGAAAGGACTGGTTCTCCAGTTGATCCACCTGATCACCCTAGAGAAGTCATCAAGAATAGGTGCTTCCACTTCCAACTGAGTAGTGACCTCTTCTTCTCCATCATTCTGTTCATCAGGCAGAACTTCTGTAGTAGTGATCTCTCGACCATTATTCGAGAGATCATCTTCCAATCTGACATCTGCTATTACTTGAGCAACTGATCTATCAATCTGAGCAGATTCAGTGGGTGTCAACTCAACATTTAGAGCATGTTGCACTGGGTCCCGGACCACAATGCCCTGATCATTAGCAGCTACCATGTAATCCTGAGCTTCAGCTGCTGGATCATCTATCTCTCGAACCATCTGTCGTGGCTCTTCTGTATCCCCCTGTACTGGATCACTGATCCCAGTACCTTCAACTTCTCGAACCTCCTCTCGAGGTTCTAATACAGATTCACCAGTACCCTCAGCAGTAATATCTTCATGGAGATTATCACACAAATCTCTTGACAGGGACCTGGTAGGGGGCACTCTCTCAACCTCAGTGGCCAGTGTAACCTGAGGTTCCCCCTGGGCTTGTGCCCTGTCCTCGAAGGGTACTTGTATAACTGACGGTGTCACCTCTCGACCCTGGGTGACAGCAATATTTTTGGCCTTTTTGGCCCTCAAAGCAACTCTCTGAATCAGAGCATCCAAAGGCTCATTATCAGAGTCCTTTTCTTTGGCTGGAGCTTTCCTTTTGCCCCTTCCTTTTGGCTGTGAGGGAGAAGGTGCAGCCTTAACACCTTTAGCTTTGGGGACTAGAGATTTCGTCCTACCTATATAGGTATTTCGATGAATCTCTTTTCCTTCCCTCAGTTCAAAGCCCTTCTTTAAGCTGTCTCACTTGTAATCCAAGAAAGTAGTTTAGTTCTCCCATCATGCTCATCTCGAACTTCCCTTTCATCAACCTGGAGAACTTCTCGCACAAGTCTGGATTGGTGCTTCCAAAAATGATATCGTCCACATAGATTTGCACCAATAAGATGTGATCCTCATCCTTAATTCTGAACAGTGTTTTGTCCACTAGGCCTTTGGTGAACCCACACTGAAGTAGAAAAGAGGATAAGGTATCATACCAAGCTCTCGGAGCTTGTTTTAAGCCGTAAAGTGCCTTCTTTAATTTGTATACTTTGTCAGCTCCCACGTCCTTCAAGAAACCCGGAGGTTGTTCAACGTACACCTCTTCTTCGAGAAGTCCGTTCAGAAAAGCGCTCTTGACATCCATTTGATATACCTTAAAGTCTTTGAAGGCGGCATATGCGAGAAAGATGCGTATGGCTTCGAGACGTGCCACTGGAGCGAAGGTTTCATCAAAATCTATTCCTTCCTCCTGACAATAGCCTTTGGCAACAAGTCTGGCCTTGTTCCTAACAATAACTCCATCCTCATTCATCTTGTTTCTGAAAACCCACTTTGTACCAATGACATTCTGATGCTGAGGTCTCGGAACTAGTTCCCAAACATCGTTCCGTTCAAACTGATGAAGTTCCTCTTGCATGGCTTGCACCCAATCTGGATCACATAGAGCCTCTTCGATCACCTTAGGCTCTATTTNCTTCTTTCAGCAACCCCGTTTTGTTGAGGCGTTCGAGCAGCTGACAGTTGATGATGAATCCCGTTCTCGTTGCAGTAGCTCTCGATTACTTGATTAACGAACTCTCCACCTTGATCTGACCGGATCTTTAGTATCGAGACATCCTTTTCAACTTGAACTTGCTTCAAAAGATTTGGCAGGGCAACTTTTGTCTCGCTTTTCTTGGTTAAGAACACGGTCCATGTGAATCTTGTGTAGTCATCTACTACCACAATAGTGTATTTCTTTACCTTTAGGCTGGGTGGATCCACTGGGCCGAATAAGTCCATGTGAAGAAGACTTAATGGTCTAGTGGATGATGTCTCGGCTTTGCTCTTGAAGGAGGATTTGATCTGTTTGCACCGTTGACATGCCTCACAAATTTTATCCTTTCGAAACGTCACTTTGGGCAGTCCTTCCACTAAGTTCCTCTTAGTAAGCTTGTTGATAGTCTTGAAGTTCAGATGACTAAGCTTACTATGCCAATCCCATCATAAATCTTCCTTGCTCCTTGCTAGCATACATAGGGATGGTTTTGCAGACCTCCAATCCACTATGTACATGTTTCCTTTCCTTGCTGCTTCCAAGACGACTTCGAGAGATTCCTTGCTCATAATCTGGCATTTGCTTTTGATGAAGATAACTTTGTAGCCCTTGTCACAGAACTGGCTTGTACTAAGGAGATTGAACTTGAGCCCTTCAACGTAGGATACTCCCTTAATAACCAGCTCATTCTTTTGAATTTCACCAACAACTTTTGTGCGTCCCTTCTTCTCGTTGTCGCCAAATGTCACCAAGGGACCTTCGATAGGTTGGATGTTCTCTAGCAGTGTTAGATTTCCCGTCATATGTCTCGAACATCCACTGTCAATGAACCACACGTCCCTGGTGTCCTGCAAGGAAATTAAGCAAGTTTAGGTACCCAAACTTTGGGTCCTGGTGGGTTAGTGAGTTTAGGCATCCATTTATACCTTGTGCCCATTATTCCAGGCCTAGGCGCAATGTAGCCATTGTACGTTTGATAATCATAAGGAATGCTAGCAAAAGTTTTGGGCCTCTTTGGTGCATAAATCAACTTAGGTATAGACTTTTCGATCGGCTTATGCACCATGCCTTTCATACGCTGTTTGGTCATGTGAAATTGCTGAAAGTGAGGTTTCTTCCAGAAATTGTGATTCGATGACCAATTCTCACTAGATGGATAGAGTCTGCCTTTCTTCATCCGTGAGTTCCTAACTATGTGGATCTCAGACCTTCCATATTTGCCTTGAGGCTCATTATATGGAATGTAGCTCTTTTTGTACTTGGAATGGCCTTGCGAGAGATAGCGAGGTGATCTCTCGATATTGTTTACCCGGCCATTCTTCGTAGCTTTCCTATACTTTCCATTGCTGGTGTATAGGGACGGTTTATGAATAGCTACTCTGGTCTTTTCTGTTGGTCCTTTATGACCTTTATTTGGTTTGAGTTGAGATCCTCCATTTCTTGAAGTTCCCAAACCATTGGTCTGCTTATTTCTCGAGAGATGGTCTCGATGGAACCCTAGACCGGTTCTATCACTTGTAGGTCTGTGATCATTCACCATTTTCTCCATAGCTTTGGAGGAATTAGTGTATGATGCTATAACCTTTCTAAGATCATTTTCTGTGATCTCTCGAGTTTTGCACTCTTCAGTCAGTAGGATTACTTTAGCTTCTAACTCACTTATTTTGTGAGTTAGCTCTGAATTCTCTTTCGAGACGTTCTTAAGCATATCTCTTTCAGCGGTTAGCTTGCTGTTTTCTTCCCTAATTTTGGCATGAGTGCTGTTAGCGACTGCGAGATCCCTTTTAAATGTTTCAAGCATCTCAAAGGGATCTTCATCGCTTCTGAAAGAAGAACAACGAGAGGTAGAAGTAGAGCAGCGAGATGTGGAAGTAGAGGTTACCTCATTGTCAATGGCCATTAGGCATTGATTCTCTTCTTCCTCGGTGTATAAGCAGATGAGCCCCCTCTCATCCTCTGAGCTGCTGCTGCTTTCACTGGAGCTCGACGTCTCGGACTCCTCGATTGTTCTCTCGAGTTCCTCAGCAACAAGCGCCTTTCTGCGCAAATGTTTCTTTGTATCTCCTTTGAAGCCACTTTGTACTAGCTTCTCTTTGGATTCCTCCTTTCTCCTGGAGTCCCTGCCTTCTTGGCCTTGATACTTGCTTACCTTAGGGTAAGGACAGTCAGCCTTGAAGTTCCCTGGTCTCCTGCAGTTGTAGCATAGACCTTGATCTTCTTCCTCCATTTTTCTGGATGTGTATTTCTCATTTTTCCTTCTTGAGGAGGAAGGTGAACTTGTACTGCTTTCCGGTGTCTTCTTCATGAACTTCCTGAATTTTCTTATGAAGAAAGCAAACTGTTCGTCAGATAAAAAAGCAGTGGGATTAGAATCTGACCTTGAGGAGGTGGTTGGTTGGTCCGCAACCAGTGCCACATTCCGTCTGTCCACCACGTCCTCATCTCTCGGAAACATCTCAAATTCGAAGGCTTTGAGATCTCTGAATAGTTGGTCGGTTGTGGTGTTCTTCAAATCCCTGTGATCACGCATTGTGATCACCTTCATTTCCCACTCCTTGGTAAGGCCTCGTAAGACCTTCAGGTTTAGCTCCTTTTGTGGAATCTCCTTCTCGAGATCATTGATCTCTATTGATAGCTTCATGAAACGAGATTCCATGCTGTCGATGCTCTCCCCTGGCTTCATCTTGAAGTCCTCGAACTTCTTCATGGCCACGGTGAGCTTGTTCTCCTTCTCCTGTTCGTCACCTTCACCAATTAACATCAAAGTATCCCATACCTCTTTAGCCGTTTTGCACTTTCTTACTTTTGGGAAGATGGTTTCGTTTATAGCTCTGAAGAGAATATCCTTGGCAATGTTATCCAAGTTGTTTCTCTTCCTATCATCACTTGTCCATTCTTCCCTAGGTTTGGGGACATACTTTGGTGTATCTCTGGTTTGCTCAGCAGCCGTGTTTACCATCATGATCTTGACTGGTCCAGATGTTATAACTTCGGCCATCTCATCATGGAGGGCTGATAGATACGCAAGCATGCGTGTTTTCCAGTCATCGAACCTGCTAAGATCAAAGAGAAGATGTCTCGACAACATGCTATCCATATTAGAAAAATTATCTCGTGCTTTGAAAACTTTTAAAGGATTTTTCAAAGAAGGATCTCTAGGCAATATAAACAAAGGTTTATATCGATCAGAGAACTTGCTCTGATTCCAATTGTTGGTCCCAAGGGGATGGGGTACAACTCTAGAGGGGGGGGGGGTGAATAGACTTGTATAAGATTTTGCAAATCTTTTCGACCTCTCGTGTGTATTGAACTTAGGATGTTTAGGTTCGATACCTCACGAGGTGAAGACAAAGTTTTATGCGCAGCGGAAATGTTATCCCCTTTTAGTTAGCACGAGTTTGAGTTAGTTCGAGAGGTGTGTTTATATGTAGTGCAATCGAGAGGTTAGCGAGAGATAAAAGCAGTAAGTAAATGCAAGAGAGATTTTTAAGTGGTTCGGCCAACCCGCCTACGTCCACTCTTCTTCCAGAAACTCCCTGGAAGGATTGCACTAAAAACTTCCCTTCTTAGTACAATATCGAGCGCTTGAGCTTTGATCACGAAGCCCGCCTCAAGCCTCAGGTTTTTCGCCCCGCTTCTTGTTACTCCACCTCTCGAGCACTTGACCTTTGATCACCAAGCCCGCGTCAAGCCTCAGGATCTTCACAAGACAGCTCCCAGGTTACTCCGCCTCTCCAAGGTCTTTCTCCCCGCTTCCAGCTACTCCACCTCTCGAGCACTTGACCTTTGATCACCAAGCCCGCGTCAAGCCTCAGGTTTCTTTCACTCGGACAGCTGCCAGGTTACTCCACCTCTCTTGCTTAATCCAAAGCAAGGTGTTTTTGGTTGTCACAGTTGAATGTAACAGACTCCAATCTGACCACAAGCTATCGTTGAATCAACTTCGATGTAGAGCAGCTTCGGTCACCTTCTAGATGTATAACAGTTTAAGCTTTGTAACTCTCTTAAACACTAAGATGTGTTTTCTCGCTGTTTTGAATATCAGAATGATATTCCAATATAAGCACTTGCACTTGAACGTTTTAGTCAGACACCTCTTTCGAATTTTCTAACTCTGTTCCCCCGAACTCTCTTTTCTTCTGTGTCTTCACGTCCTTATATATGAGAGTAGAGGAATAATTCCGTTGGAGGGAAAATTATTCCGTTTGAAATTTGTCTCCCATGCTGATCATGGGTCTTGCATATTTTCAGCATATTTCATGGAGTGGTGATCTTGTAACTTGAACCTCTTTGTCTTGTAGTGAATGTTCCATAGGTCACTTTCTTGAGTCCATGCTCCACTTTCGTCTTTTGGTAAAAGTTACTCTTTTTATATTCCCATTGTTCCTTGTTTGTAGGGAATCAGACCACTTCAGCATTGGTGCACCTTTTGACCGTTTGTGGTGGAAATCTGACGTGTCCTCCATTTCCGTCCATTTTGAAATCTTGACGTTCAGCACCTCTTCATTATTTTATCTCCATGATATTTCTTCTTTTCCAAGCTTTAAGTATGCTTCCTGACCGTCATTCAGCTTTGTTTGAGAATTGTTAGTGTATCGAGACCAAGGTTGATATCTTGATTGCTTGATGTCTCGTACTCAAATATCGAGAGGTCTATCTCTCGAACTCTGTTTATGTCTCGAACTGGATAACTGTATCGAGAGGTCCTACCTCTCGAACTCTGCTTATGTCTCGAGACTTAGTTGATGTNTTCACTCATGAATCTCTTTCCTTTCCAGTTTTGTGGGTTCCAATCTGGTTGTTTTGTCTTCATGACCATCCATTCTCCATGAAATTGAAGATCCATTACGGAGTCTTCGTCTGATGCTGTGTCGCTTTCTGTGGAGTAGCCAGAGTAGCTGGGGTAACCCATGTAGTTAACCCATTCTTGCCTATCCATACCAGATTGCCTTCTCTTCGTTCTCCAAACATCCTTGTTCCACTGGCTCTTGTGTTCTGGCCTTTTCTTTTGAGACTTTTGAGCATAAGCTTTCTCAATCTTTTCGACTTCTTCAAGCACTGAATCTATATCATCAAAGTTCCAAGGGTCTTGTGACCAGATATCTTCCTTCTGGGTCTGGTGTAGCTCATAGTAGTACTGGTTTTTTGCTGACTTGATCCTTTCATGGTAGATCTCATCATCTTGTCTCACATCTGGCTGAATCCCTTCTCTGGGCCAAATTTCTTTTGGAATGACCTTGTTCTGGGCGAAAATGTACCTCTGAAATTCTGGATAGTCTTCTTCTCGGACTATGATAGATTCCATGTGCTGCTCATAAATCTTCATAAATGGTTCTGCATGTCCTTCTAAAAATCTGGATACCCATGCTGTGACTTCCCTATGCAGATGAACTGTGAAAAATTCTGGACCATCTTGGCATAACTTCTTCCAGTATTTTAATGGATAAAACCAAGTTAAGAATTTTATTAAATCTTTCTCAACAGAAAGATCTAACTCTTTTCTTAAGCTAGGCCTGTGGAACTCCATTAAAATATGATATTCATGGCATAAATACCAAAATATCCAATTTAACTCTTCTGGCCAATCTTGAACTTGAGCAATAAAGATTTGAGCAAATGGATATTTAGGGTGAATACCATATGGTTGTAGCATATGACCTCCATAGTATCTGAACAATCTGACTTCCCAATCTGTTCTTCTTTCTTCAAGGTATTCATGGCTCCATGGGAACTGGTTGACATCAATGTCTGGTGGAAAATCGGCATTTGATGAAGTGCTCTGGCTGGGACTTCCTTCATTGAACATATAGACTTCATAGATCTTGGACTGGAACTGGAGTTGAGGAACTTGCTGTGGTCTGGATAAAAAGTCTGCAACCACATTCTTCTTTCCTGGAATATGGCGAACATCATAGTTGTATCTAGAAAACCATTGTTGCCATCTTAGAGCTTGAGCTTGTGGAATTTCTTTCCTCTTGAACTGCAACATTTTTGGAAAAGCTGACATGTCTAACTCAATAAGAAACTTATAACCGATCAAATGAAAATTAAATTTTTTAATTCCATTTTTCACGGCTAAAATCTCTTTATAAGTGGAGTGGTAATGAAGTTCTGCATCTTTGAATCTACCACTGGAGTAGCCGCAAACAAGCCTTTTTCCTTTGACTTCCTGTAGGAGTATTGCTCCCCAATAGTAATCACTGGCATCTGTTTGTAGAATTCTGAGTCCTTCACCTGCTGGAATGTGCAATGGTGGTAATTCCTTGGTGTGCTCCTTCATCCATCGGATTGCCTTGGTTTGTTCTATGCTCCATTTTGGTGGTGACTTCTTCAACATCTTGGTGAGAGTGCTAACATGAGGGGCTATGTTGGGAACAAAATCTCGGATATAATTAATTATACCAAGAAATTGTTGAACTTGCTGCTTTGTGAGGTTTTCATCAGGAAATTTGAGTAACTCCTGAGCAATATGCCTTCCTGGTTGAAACTTTCCCTGGTCAATATCCATGCCTAAAAACTGGATCTTCTGCTGGGCTAGTAACATCTTCTTTTCGGATAACATGATTCCAAATTTTTGGCATATCTCCATGAATTGTCTGATCAGCTGGATGTGTTCTTCCATGGTCTTACTGAATAGTAAGATGTCATCGATGTAAATGAGGGCTTTGTCAAGAATTGGCTCAAAGATCTTGGTCATCACTTTCTGGAATTCACTGGGTGCAATTTTGAGACCAAAAGGCATTACCTTCCATTCAAGATGATATCCTGGGATACAAAAGGCTGTCTTGTATCTTTCTTCTGGCTTGATTCCTATCTGCCAAAATCCTGCTTTGAGATCGAACTTTGAAAACCATTGGGCTCCTGGGAGATATGAGAACATCATAGATCTCCTTGGTAATGGAAATTTGACATCTTTCAGACATTGATTCAAGGGTTGATAGTTGATAACAAGTCGTAACTTTCCCCTTGCTTGTTCTGCTCGCTTGTTCACATAGAATGCTTCACATGCCCATGAGGACTTGGATTCTGTGATTAATCCTAACTTCTGCAACTCCTTACACTCTTGAACCGCCATTTTGAGATGTTGAGGATTCATTCCTGAGTGGCTGGCTTTGGTGGGGTTGATCACCTTTCCTTCTTTGAATGGAAGTTCAATAAAGAACTCTTCTCTGGTCCATAGGGGCTTACTGTGTTTCTTCATGAATTCGTCATGAGAATCTGCAAATAATTGCTCCACCAATTGTTGCTTTATCTGGGTGATGGTATCCATGAAGTTGAGTTGCCACATTCTGTAATCTTCTTCATAGGGCTTGAAGTAGGGGCCTTTGCTAATTCCTCGTGATTGAACCAATACCTTCATCATCTTGAAAGCATCAAATCCTAATAGCAAATCCCTTCTTGGAAGGCCACATCCAAGAACATGAATTTGGATCTTGCAGTTAGGAAGTATGCTAATCTCCAATGGTTCCTTCGTCTATAATCCTGCATCAAAATCATCTCCAGATGCTGATGTAAGACGTTTCTGGGATGGTCTCCATGCCTCTTGAGGTAACAGCTTTGGGTTCATCATTGAGAACTGAGCTCCAGTATCAACAAGGGCTATGGCATCGAATGGCTTGCTTGACCGGTGCTTGATCTGTACTTTCACATGGGGTGCTTTGAACTCTTCATCTTCTTTTATCCCAAAATTGTATGAGATAAAAACTTCTTCCGGAACTTCATCTTCTATGGAAAAGATTGTTTCTGCTGAAGGTTCGTCTTCTGGGTTGAGATAGCCATCCAGGTCTTCTTCGGCGATATCATCATCAATAAGAGACATGATTTCCGATATCATTTTAGCCGCTTGCTTCTCCTTGCAATCTTTGGCGTAGTGTCCTGGCTTTCCACAAACAAAGCATTTGTTAGATGCTTTATTTCCTCTCTTTTTTGGTTGTGTTTTCTGGTTCTGGGATTTTCTGAAATATCTCCTCCTTGGCTTCCATCCGATTGCACAAAAACACGTAATTGCACTCTTTAAGGCTTAATTTAAACAAGAAAACAACTTAACAAGTTATAGAAAAAGAGGTACTTTTGGCGTCTATCAGTTACATTTACACATTGACCCGACCCGACCCGACCCGTCTCATGGTGAGACGGTCTCACACAAGTTTTTGCCTTTCCAAAATAATGTGGAGATATCATTTTCTTCCAAAAATAACATATTTGTAAAGGAGGATTAAATACCAAGTGGAGAGTCTTTAAGCTCCCAACATAACTACCAAAAGACATCATAAGCCAAACCAAAATCAATAGGCACTACAGGCCACACCATTAATTCAAATTTTATAATTCAATAATCGAATTTTGGGGGATTTAAACCCATACCAATATCAATCAATTTATTTTCATAATGATTACAATTCCAAAGGTAAGTTGTGAGATTTTCGGCTCACACCGGCACCAATATTATTATCCTCCAAGACCAAATATGTATGTATATAATTTCCAAAATATATCATTTCTTCATAATAAATATTTTTTTCAATAAAATATATAATTTCTCCAAATACATTTTTCTCCACAATAATTCATTCTATAATAATATATCATTCTTAATACAATATGTATATAACACCAAAAATTTCAAGCCAAGCATTTACTCAGCATACGGGTTTGACCCGTAAAAATCCATTCTCGATTCGACAATCTACCACACATAATATGCAATGCACTTGTGATCACATGAACATTATTATGCACATAATTTGTAAAACACATAGTTTTGATATCATATATAGTTTGGGACAAAATAATAAATTTTAGTAAACATGAAATCTTACCCTTGTAAACCAAATCTTCTCAAACAAATTGAATCTTAAAATATTTTTAATCCCACACTGAGATTCAAACCCAACACCTCTCAATAAATCCTCAAGCTCAACGCCATCAAGCCACTACAACTCTTATATTTAAAAGCACATTTGAGTCTTAATAAGCTATAAATTCGAATGAAAATATTTGTGAAAAACAAGAAAACTTACTTAATAACCAACACTTTCAGTTCAACACTTCTTCTCCCACACTAATCTGATTTCTCTCATCACTTCTCCTGATTTTTTTTCTCACCAAACAACCCCTCTATTTATAGGCAAAAGGGAAAGGAAGACAAGTTTTGAAGAGAAAGACATAGAGGAGTCCAAATGATTTGCTAAACCATTTAAGCTTTCAAGGTGGAAACAAGACAAAACAACAAGTCTTGCCAACCAAATATTATACATATACGTATACACTATACATACCTAGTATATATACAAAATACATACATATATATAGTATATAGTGAAAATGACTGGCAGTAGATTTTCGAAATTTATTGGGAAATTTGGGTAAGGTAAAATGCTTCCAATTTTTTCATATATGTATTTCAGAAAGTCTAGAAGCTACATATAAAATTTCATAATAATCTAAGGAGTATAAATATGATTTTCGAATTTTTTTTTCAAAATTAGTCCAAAGAGAAAAATTCTGGACATCACACTGCCAAGGGCAAAAATGTAATTTTCTGTGTTAATTCGGAGATCAAACTGACCAAAACATTTTATGTACATCAAGTACTATAAGTTTAGGCTCTACCATAAAATTTGAAGTAAAAAGAAGTTCGGGAAGTATTTTTACCGGCTCAATCTTTCGGACTGCGCCAAGCTGAAATTTTTCTGGAAAGGAATGGTTAAAAACAATTTTGACCAAAAATATTTCAGCACTTGACACGGCTCATCCTCCTTTTTCTCTACTTGTGTTTTTATTCTTGTTTGACCAAAAAAATCTTTCCACGTCCTTCCTTCGAGATCGACACTCGGGGAGTCACTGACTTTCCGTTTTAACACAAAAAAATCTTTTGACGATTCAACCCCTACACAAAACTGCATCTTCACACTGATCGCCGATGAGCCCGCGAGTGACGAGGCTGAGACACACGAGCACGTTGAACATCACCAACCGGAACAGCATGTAATACCCCGAAAATTTAGCCGTAACAGTGAAAATTTTTTTTTGTGATCGTAGCATCGTAGAATTTCGCGGTGTACTGAACCTAGCCCAATTTTGAGTTTTAGTCTGGAATAAATTTTTGGTTTCAAAATTATTCTATTTGAATTATTTTCCACCGAAACTTTATCTGTTTGGACCTCAACTGATAAGTTGGAAGATATTTCATTATTTTATTATTTTCTTTCAACCTTATCACACAAGGTGAGACTAGTCAAAGTGTGATCAAATTATAAAAGCCATTTTTTTCCCTTTTCCTTCCTCATTTTCGAAAATACAAGAGAGAGAGAGAGTGTGTGATCACCTTTATCATCTTCATCAAGTTTCAAGCTTCCATATCCAAAAATTCCTACTCAAGTCTCCAACTATTCGGTAAATTTCAATTTTAATCGGTTCAAAAGCTTTGTTTTCCTTAATAGATCATGAATTCAAGAATAGTTTTCTTAAATATGGAGTTATGATGTTATACACTTCCTAGAATTTTTAGGAAAATTTTAGGTAGGAAATCCTATTTTTCCTATTTATTCTAGTATAGTTAGTGTTCTCAAGGATCTAATATTATGTATGTTGTGGATAATTTATGGATTGTGTAGAAGAATCAAAGGAAGTGGAAGGATAATTTATGGATTGTGTAGAAGAATCAAAGGAAGTGGAAGAGTGAACATCCAAAGGTGTAGAAGAATCAAAGGAAGTGGAAGAGTGAACATCCAAAGTAAATTAGTGTGAGTTCAAGAAGAAAAGGTAATCTTTATGTCCACCAAAACCTTTTTCCACCTTGATATTCATGAAATTCTTGATAAAGTATGGATATTCCACCTTGATATTCATGAAATTCTTGATAAAGTATGGATATAAAGACTTGATATTCATGAAATTCTTGATAAAGTATGGATATAAAGACTTTAGTAGATGAAATTTGGTGTGATTGTGGTATAGCATGAGTATATGTGTAGATATGGGTATGATTATGTTGTGGTGAATATATGAAGAAGACTTGTGGTGAATATATGAAGAAGGCATCTATATATGTAAAATCTTATATATATATATNCACCATGATATTCATGAATTTCTTGATAAAGTATGGATATAAAGATTTTAGTAGATGAAATTTGGTGTGATTGTGGTATAGCATGAGTATATGTGTAGATATGGGTATGATTATGTTGTGGTGAATATATGAAGAAGACTTGTATATATGTACAATCTTATATATATACATATATACGTGTAATTTTATTATTATTATTATTTTTATTATTATTATTATTATTATTATTATTATTATTATTATTATTTATATATACATACATAATGCCGTATATATATATATATATATATATATATATATATATATATATATATTATATACTATGACTGTATATAAATACTAGTATATAGCTATACAAATATTTACCGTATATGAATCATATATTTAAATCGTATATATATGAGTATAAGTATCGTGTATATATCTATATATATGCATATTTGGTACTATATGTGTGTTAGGGATATGTGAAAATACTATATATGTATAAATAGGTATGACCCTATATGTGTATGGATATATGAAGGTATATATATATATATACGAAGGTAGGTTTATACTATTTAAAGTGTGTTATGTGAGAAAGTAAAGAATGAGATAAAATGAAATTATGGTGTGAGGTTGGAGACTATTCCTTTTAACATTCACAATGGATTCACAAACATTGGGCCCTGAAGTGATTGGTGTTAACCACGTTGAGTAACCTTGTAGAAACAGATCCAGGGTTACTAGAGCTAGTGACTAACCTGCGGGCTTGGAATCCCGACAAGGGGTGTGCACACTAAAGGTCCTAGATCTGCTTCCCCTAGTTGGAATAACTAGGTTGTGGTGAGGTGGTGGAAACGAGAAGGAAATTGTGGTGTTAATCGGAATATCTTTAACGTTATTATGGTAAAAGCTGGTTATTTTCTATTTAAATGTTTATATGATTATGAGTACGAGTATGAGTATGGGTATGATTATGAGTATGATATTGTGTATACAGGTGGAAATTGTGATTATTGGCACATATTTTCTTTGAAACAATAATGAGGAAATGAATATCTCTTATATGAGAAATCTTGTTGAAAATGTGTTATCATGTGAAATGAACTGTTTTTCGAAAACAAAGAATAAAACTATTTTCCAAAACCATGATTTTACACGGTGGAGTAGGGATTACTTAGCACTATGTGCTAATTCTGTTTTCCAAATGAATTTCAGGTATGGAATAGATCTTGATATCCGAGAGCGATAGAAGAGAAAATGGATCTACTCTTGATGATAGAAATCACTATGGTTTTTGAGTTGTATATTACTGGGATGTAAGGCAGTAATAGTATGTATTAATAAGGATAGTAGATGTAAAGACTACCTTAGCATCTAAGTTGTAACAAACTTAGGTGTGGAGTAGCACTTCTGGATTTTATGCGCTTCCGTTTTGGGAAATTAGTAATTATGATTAATTATGCCTTTTTGTATGATGGAAAATATGGGGGTGTTACAGTTGGTATCAGAGCTCTAGGTTGAGACCTAGGCATGAACTTTAGGGTGGAACTCTAAGAAATAAGTATTGGATCTTAAGAAGGTAGAGATGAAATTCTAGGAATGAAATTTTTTAGGAATCGTGGTGAGGGTGTGATATTATTTTACTTGGTTAAGATTATGTTTAATCCTTAGAACTGTCACTATTGCACCCGATTTGGTGTGCACCTGTGTAAGTTAGATAGTGATTTGTGCTTGTCTTAACCTCGTATTGGTTCTGCAGTAGTTTATAATGGCTCCGTCTGGAAGGAGAGCCGAACCTCGTGGAACTCCTACCGAGGAACTGCTAGCGCAGAATTTGCAGCAATTGACCCAATTGACTCAAACTTTGGGAAATGCGCTTCTCAATAATCAACGGGGAGGGCCAGATGTGGCTAAGATCATAGCTGGGCATCGTCCGCCATTCTTCACTGGTAAGGAAGATCCACTAGTGTTAGAAGATTGGATAAGGACTTTCGACAAAATGTTTGAGGCTGTAGAATGTCCTGAAGAAAGGAGGGTGGAGATAGCTACAATCTATTTCCAGCAAGAAGCTGACAACTGGTGGAGTATGATGGGACCCATGTATCAACAACAAGGAGAATTTCAATGGACTGACCTTAAAGCTCGAATGCGGGATCATTTTTATCCCGAGCATGTTAAGTCCGCTAAGTACGAGGAATTTCTACATCTACGTCAAGGGACGACATCTGTTCAGGACTACTATGCTAAGTATCTTGAGCTGGCACGATTTGCCCCTGCCTTAGCCCCGGATGAGCCAAGCAGGGCTAGGAAGTTTGTAAATGGATTAAATTTTGAGACTCAAAAAGTTGTTTGTGTGTTTGAGTGTCAGACTCTTGGAGAGGCTTATAACCGAGCTGCCAAACATTATCGAGTCCAGCAGATGCAGAAGGAGGTTCGTGAGAAGGGTAAGAGGAAATTTGAAGGTAGTAGCAGAGGGGGAGAGAAGAACTCTAAGATGAGTCAAGGAGAGGTTATTCGGGATTACCAAAGAAGTGGGATTCCCAGACCTAGGAGGGATTTCCCAACTCAAAGTACAGGGATGACTAGTAGAGGATGGATGAAGGAGAGGCATTTCTACTGTAAAAGATGTGGGAAGGATCATCCCGGTGTCGATTGTATAGGGATGCCGGTAGAGTGCTTCAATTGTGGGAAGAAGGGCCATCGCTCATTTGAATGTCAAACTAGCAGGAGGGAAGGGTCATTCCGTCCTAGCCAGAGTCAAGAAAAGACCCAACAATCTGGAATACAAGTTAAGGCTAGGAATGGAGTGAACATGGCAAATAGTAACATTGAGGGCACAAGCAAGGCACCAACTAGCAGGAGTGGACCCCAGCAAGGGAGGATCTTTGTGATGAGTAAAGCTCAGGCGGATGTGAGCGATGTGGTGGCAGGTACTTTTCTGCTTCGTGATATACCTGCTTATGTATTATTTGACTCTGGAGCATCTCATTCTTTTATATCCTCAAGGTTTGTAGAGAAATTAAAGTTAGTACCTAGTTCCCAAGTACAATTTAAAGTGAACCTTGCATCGGGGAAGGTGGTGACCTGTAGTAATGTTTTTGAGAATATACCTATAAATATAGAAGGGGAAAGTTTCCCTTGTACCTTAATACAGTTTGGGTTAGACGACTTTGATATAATATTAGGGATGGATTGGTTAGGAAAATATAGGGCTAAGATCTTTTGTAGTCAACAAAAAGTGGTACTGAGGAACCCAAAAGGAAAACGTGTGTCCTATAAGGGAGTTGCAAGTCGGCCCGAGGTGAGATTGGTATCTTTGGCCAAGATGAGAAAGTATGTGGAAAAAAGGTGTGAAGTATTCTTATGCATGGTGGAAGATTTGAATGTGGATAAGAAGGGAATTGAGCAAATCCCTGTCGTAAGGGAGTTTCCTGACATATTCCTCGAAGAGATTCCAGGCTTCCCTCCACAACGGGAAGTAGAGTTCACCATTGATCTAGTGCCGGGCACTACTCCTATTTCAAAGACCCCATACCGAATGGCCCCAATAGAATTACAAGAATTGAAGGAGCAGCTTCAAGACTTGTTAGATAAGGGATACATTCGTCCGAGTGTATCGCCATGGGGAGCTCCAGTATTGTTCGTGAAAAAGTAGGACGGGGGGTTGCGACTCTGCATTGACTACCGTGAGTTGAACCGGGTGACTGTCAAGAATAAGTACCCACTCCCTCGGATTGATGATCTGTTCGATCAATTAAAGGAGGCTGGTACTTTCTCAAAGATAGATTTGAGGTCGGGATATCATCAAGTGAGAGTGGCTGAGAAAAATATATCTAAGACAGCCTTTCGGACAAGGTACGGCCACTATGAATTTACGGTGATGCCGTTTGGGTTAACAAACGCACCAGCAGTATTCATGGATCTCATGAATAGGGTGTTTAGACCTTACTTGGATGAGTTTGTCATTGTATTCATCGATGACATTTTAGTCTACTCCCGGAATCCGAAAGAACATGAGGATCATCTTCGGATCGTGTTGCAAACACTAAGGGAAAATCAATTATATGCCAAGTTGTCTAAGTGTGATTTTTGGAAGGATAGTGTGGCATTTCTAGGCCATATCGTGACTAAGGAAGGAATCTCGGTGGATCCAGCCAAAATTCAAGCTGTGATGAATTGGCCTACTCCTACGACAGTTACTGAGGTCCGAAGTTTTCTGGGATTAGCAGGGTATTATCGAAGGTTTGTGCCAAATTTTTCTCGAATAGCCCAACCTATCACAAATCTCATGAGGAAGACTATTGTATTCCGTTGGGAAGAAAGTTGTGAGAAAGCTTTCCAGGAGTTAAAGGAAAAGTTAACCACTGCTCCTGTATTGATTCTACCATCAGGAACTGAGGGATTTGAAATATATAGTGATCATCAAAGAAAGGTCTTGGGTGTGTACTGATGCAAAATGGGAGAGTGGTGGCATACGCATCAAGACAACTAAAGAAACATGAGGTGAATTATCCCACCCATGACTTGGAATTAGCGGCAGTTGTGTTTGCTTTAAAGATTTGGAGGCATTATCTTTATGGAGTGCAGTGTAAGATCTTCACGGACCATAAGAGCTTAAAGTATATCTTTACTCAAAAAGAATTAAACATGAGGCAGAGGAGGTGGTTGGAATTCATTAAGGACTATGACTTGGTAATCCAGTATCATGAAGGAAAGGCAAATGTAGTAGCAGATGCTTTGAGTAGGAAGACGAGTCATACTCTTAATACTATTTGGGTACTACCAGATGACTTATGCAAGGAATTTCAAAGACTAAATTTGGAGGTAAGAGAGCAAGGTGGGACCAAAGCTGAAATTGAGTTATACCACATGAGAATTATTCCCAACATGTTTGAAGAAATAAAGAAAGAACAACTTAAGGATCAAGAGTTGAACAAAGTAAAGACTGAATTGGTTGATGGAAAGAAAGGACCATTTGTACTATACAATGACGGAAGCCTGCGCTATAATGGTCGATGGTGTATTCCAAAGGCATGTACAGAGATCAAGCAGCAAATTTTAGAAGAAGGACACAATACCTCTTATTCAGTACATCCTGGGGGAGTCAAGTTGTATAAAGATATCAAGAAACATTTTTGGTGGCCTAACATGAAGAAGGAAGTCGCAGAATTCGTGAGTAAATGTTTAAACTGCCAAAAGGTCAAAGCTGAAAGATGTAAACCTAAGGGATTGGTGCAACCATTGGAGATTCCCGGTGGCAAATGGGATTCTATTTCTATGGACTTCGTGGGGGGATTACCCTTGACAAGGTCAGGGAAAGATAAAATATGGGTAGTAGTAGACAGGCTTACCAAAACAGCAAGGTTTATAGCCATGAAAGACACTTGGACCATGACTCAATTGGCAAAAGCTTATGTAAACCAAGTTGTTAAGTACCATGGAGTACCTAAGGATATAGTTTCTGACAGAGATTCCCGATTCCTATCTCAATTCTGGCAAGCTTTACAAGCAGCGATGGGTACAACGTTGAAACTTAGTACTGCTTTTCATCCTATGACTGATGGGCAAACAGAGAGGACTATACAAACTCTGGAAGATATGTTAAGGGCTTGTGCATTGGATTTTCAAGGATCATGGGATGAACATTTGGATCTAATTGAGTTTTCTTACAATAATAGTTATCATGCAAGTATCCAAATGTCACCGTATGAAGCTTTATATGGACAGAAGTGTAGAAGCCCTCTATGTTGGGAAGATCTGGTTAATCCTGTGACTCTAGGACCTGAATATCTTCAAGATATGACAGAAAAGGTCAAGTTGATCCAAGAAAGGATGAAAGCTGCACAGGACCGACAAAAGTCTTATGCTGATTTAAGAAGGCAATCGGTTGAATTTCAAGAAGGTGATAAGGTATTGCTGAAAATATCTCCTACAAAAGGAATAATGAGATTCGGGAAGAAAGGAAAGTTGAGTCCGAGATATATTGGACCGTATGAAGTCCTTGAAAGAATTGGGAAATTAGCTTACCGATTGGCGCTACCTGCTGTGCTAGATCGAGTTCATAACGTATTTCATGTGTCTCAATTAAGGAAGTACGTACATGATGCATCGCATGTACTTCAACCTGAGGTAAATAAGATCTTTGGATTAGACTATAAGGGTTGTCAAAGTTATGTTATAATGAGTATATTATAATTCTTATAGGTTGTGACTTTGGATGCGAACTTATCATATGAAGAGAAACCGGTAAAAATCTTGGATACTAAGACCCGAGATACCCGCAGAAAATCCATAAAGATGGTAAACGTGTTATGGTCAAACCATTTGGTGGAAGAAGCCACATGGGAGTTGGAAGAAGAAATGAGAAGACGATATCCAACTTTATTTGAGCAAGGTAAAATACAACCTAGGTGTGCTCGTTATTAGAACGGGGAGTTTAGTATTTGGGAAATAGTCATCATCCCTCTTTCCTTTTATCAAATTCAACCCCTTTCCTTGCCAGCTAAACTTTTGTTTCCGAAATAATGATAACCTTAGTTTCGAGGGCGAAACTCTTTTTAAGGGGGGTAGAGTGTAATACCCCGAAAATTTAGCCGTAATAGTGAAATTTTTTTTTTTGTGATCGTAGCATCGCAGAATTTCGCGGTGTACTGAACCTAGCCCAATTTTGAGTTTTAGTCTGGAATAAATTTTTGGTTTCAAAATTATTCTATTTGAATTATTTTCCACCGAAACTTTATCTGTTTGGACCTCAACTGATAAGTTGGAAGATATTTCATTATTTTATTATTTTCTTTCAACCTTATCACACAAGGTGAGACTAGTCAAAGTGTGATCAAATTATAAAAGCCATTTTTTCCCTTTTCCTTCCTCATTTTCGAAAATACAAGAGAGAGAGAGAGTGTGTGATCACCTTTATCATCTTCATCAAGTTTCAAGCTTCCATATCCAAAAATTCCTACTCAAGTCTCCAACTATTCGGTAAATTTCAATTTTAATCGGTTCAAAAGCTTTGTTTTCCTTCATAGATCATGAATCCAAGAATAGTTTTCTTAAATATGGAGTTATGATGTTATACACTTCCTAGAATTTTTAGGAAAATTTTAGGTAGGAAATCCTATTTTTGCTATTTATTCTAGTATAGTTAGTGTTCTCAAGGATCTAATATTATGTATGTTGTGGATAATTTATGGATTGTGTAGAAGAATCAAAGGAAGTGGAAGAGTGAACATCCAAAGGAAATTAGTGTGAGTTCAAGAAGAAAAGGTAATCTTTATGTCCACCAAAACCTTTTTCCACCTTGATATTCATGAAATTCTTGATAAAGTATGGATATAAAGATTTTAGTAGATGAAATTTGGTGTGATTGTGGTATAGCATGAGTATATGTGTAGATATGGGTATGATTATGTTGTGGTGAATATATGAAGAAGACTTGTATATATATGTACAATCTTATATATATACATATATACGTGTAATTTTATTGTTATTATTATTTATTATTATTATTATTATTATTATTATTATTATTATTATTATTATTTATATATACATACATAATACCGTATATATATATATATATATATATATATATATATATATTATATACTATGACTGTATATAAATACTAGTATATAGCTATACAAATATTTACCGTATATGAATCATATATTTAAATCGTATATATATGAGTATAAGTATCGTGTATATATCTATATATATGCATATTTGGTACTATATGTGTGTTAGGGATATGTGAAAATACTATATATGTATAAATAGGTATGACCCTATATGTGTATGGATATATGAAGGTATATATATATATATACGAATGTAGGTTTATACTATTTAAAGTGTGTTATGTGAGAAAGTAAAGAATGAGATAAAATGAAATTATGGTGTGAGGTTGGAGACTATTCCTTTTAACATTCACAATGGATTCACAAACATTGGGCCCTGAAGTGATTGGTGTTAACCACGTTGAGTAACCTTGTAGAAACAGATCCAGGGTTACTAGAGCTAGTGACTAACCTGCGGGCTTGGAATCCCGACAAGGGGTGTGCACACTAAAGGTCCTAGATCTGCTTCCCCTAGTTGGAATAACTAGGTTGTGGTGAGGTGGTGGAAACGAGAAGGAAATTGTGGTGTTAATCGGAATATCTTTAACGTTATTATGGTAAAAGCTGGTTATTTTCTATTTAAATGTTTATATGATTATGAGTACGAGTGTGAGTATGGGTATGATTATAAGTATGATATTGTGTATACAGGTGGAAATTATGATTATTGGCACAATAATGAGGAAATGAATATCTCTTATATGAGAAATCTTGTTGAAAATGTGTTATCATGTGAAATGAACTGTTTTTCGAAAACAAAGAATAAAACTATTTTCCAAAACCATGATTTTACACGGTGGAGTAGGGATTACTTAGCACTATGTGCTAATTCTGTTTTCCAAATGAATTTCAGGTATGGAATAGATCTTGATATCCGAGAGCGATAGAAGAGAAAATGGATCTACTCTTGATGATAGAAATCACTATGGTTTTTGAGTTGTATATTACTGGGATGTAAGGCAGTAATAGTATGTATTAATAAGGATAGTAGATGTAAAGACTACCTTAGCATCTAAGTTGTAACAAACTTAGGTGTGGAGTAGCACTTCTGGATTTTATGCGCTTCCGTTTTGGGAAATTAGTAATTATGATTAATTATGCCTTTTTGTATGATGGAAAATCTGGGGGTGTTACACAGCAGGTGGAGCCACATGTGATGGAAAAGAGGACTGAACCACACCCCCTGGACTAAGAGAACCACCTGCAATAACAGAAGGAGGCATAGCAGCAGTAGGGATAGCAGCAGGAGGCACCACAGAACTAGAGACACTAACCCAGGGTAACCGGGAGCATTGAGACGCCAATAGTGCCACATGACGAGGAGAGTGTTAGGAATAAAATGTAATAGTTTTGATGATACAAACTGTAATTTTTATTAGTCCCCTTATTTTATTTTTGAGCCTAGTGTACAATCTCCAAAGGTCCAAGTCTAAGTCAAAGTCAAACGAATTTGAGGAGAATTAGACTTAATCAGCATATTGTTATTTATTAATTATATGTTATGAAATTCATCAAAAGATGAAATGGAAGTATGGACAAGGAGTGTACAATATAAGCCAAAGGTCTCTGGTTCAAAACCCAGGATGACTCAATAAGGGAAGGCGTAAAGCTTGTTCGAATTTATTTAACCATTCTGAGAAGATTTTAGAAGAATATTAACCAATCCAAAGCAAAATTAGCAAAAATGCAATTGAAAAATCCAAATCCTGGAGATAAAATTCTTAAGTGAAAATTTAATTTTTGGTAACAAAAATTCTATCCAAAATTAAATTTTTGGAATGAAGTTGGAGCCAAAATAAATTTTAATTTTGGGATAATAATTCGAAAATCCAAAATTAATTTTTGGAGGCAAAATTCGAATTAATCTGATATAATTTATGCTCAAGCAAGAGTCACCGGAGGAAATTATTTTGGAGAGATCAACTTGACAATTCAGAAGAAGAATTTGCAAAGTCAAGTGTTCACACTTGAAAAGTCAAAATTGGAGGCCATCTTGATAAGGAAATTCAATTCAAGATCTGAGAGTGCAATTGGACGAATGGGCTTCTTACAAAAGGAGTATTGACATAGACCAAATTTCAAATTTATCTGATAAAGGTCATGGAGAGCTTCAGAACAAGTTGGCAAATTATTTCAAGATTCGAAATGGACGATCAAGATTTGAATATCTACAATGGGTAGATAGCTTCTTCAAGCTATAAATACCCATGCAAGACTTGAAGACAAACACCTCTCTCACCTCTCTTAATCACTCATCTGCTTACGTATCTGAGATATCATTTGAAAGAAGAAAAATTGAGTAAGTGCTAAAAGTGAGTTATTATTTCGAAAAAGAGAGAAGAAAAATTGAAGAGTGCACGCATTGAGCTGATTAGAAAAATTCAAGTATGAGAGAGAAGAAGAAAAATATTTCTTTGTAAAACCATATCTACTGTGAGTAGAAGAAAAGGAACGTAGCAGGTGCGGCTTGTGAAATCCGAGTTGAGTGCGAGGCACTCGGAAGGAGCGTGGCTTTGTGCGAGACGCTCGGGAGCGTAACTGGGAGCGAGACGCTCAGGAGAGAAACTCGGGAGTATAGCATTGTGCGACATACTCGGAGGAGTGCAAATTTGTGTAGGACACTCGGGAAGACTAAGCGTAGCTGGGTGATAAGCACAAAATATAGCTAGAATTAAGGGTCTAAGTTTGGTTATTTTTGTTGCATTTGGCACTCTTTTGTGAATTATTTATATCATTTTCATGCTTTAATGTGTAACTTTATTGCAATGATCTATTTTGGTATGTTTAGATGATTTTTCAGGTTCCAGGGGTATAATGGTCAAATATAAGGACTTGACTAGCAAATGAAGCATGAAGAAGGAACTTTGACCAGAAGACCATCGCGTACGAGGTCACGTACAGTCGTACACACCCTCGTACGCGACCCAGAATCAGCCTATATAAAGAGGCCTTTGCGGAAATTTTAAGCAATTAGCTAGGTTTAGATCAGATTTTCCAATTCCAGTAGTGTAGGAGTAGGTTAGATTTTCCATTTCCATAGCTTAGTTTTTAGGTTTACATTCCATCAAGATTCTATTCAAGCATTCTACATTGGTTTTAATTAGGTAATCCCTATTTCTATCTTTGATCTTTCTTTAATCTATTGTTATTGTTTATTCTTGATTTTTGATCTTTGTTTTTCATAATGCTTGAGTAGAATAGTGTAGGGGTGTGTGTGCCCATGTTAGACATTTGATTGATGCTTGAATTTTGCCTTATGATTATGAAGATTGTGGAGTAAGATTGTAGACTTGTGTGGGTGATGTTCTTCTTGCTTTGCTCCTATTTCGGCCGGAATAGTGAGTGAACTAGGTGAAAGTGAGTGTGTGCGCGATAGTGGCCACTCACGAGTCCAACTCATCTACATCCCTGCCCTTAGTCCGAAAGGACAAGGTCCGGGAGGAGTGGTAGGCAATGTGTTTGATAAAATGCCTCAACCGAATGAGGATTGAGAGTCTGAGTGTGACGCCACTCGGTATAAATACCGTGACTCCCTAATTCAATCTCGAAACTCATTTTCAAATCCCCATTGGATAATCAATCGATTTGTTTAGCTGTGGCACGCACCCCCTTCTTTCCCTTTTGAATTGTTTAGTTTAAATCTTGTTCTTAGAACCCCCAACTTATTATCAAGATGACCCATAGTGGATTCTTGCAACTCTTAGTGACCAACTCCCTTGAATGCCAAGCTCTTGACTCGGTTCCAATTTGCTATCCTTGAGGCCGACACTCGGGGAACTTTTTCTCCGTTTTACCCTCCGTATTCCATCATTTCACCACCACTAAAACTACACACTTCAAAATGGCGCCGTTGCCGGGGATGCCAAACGGTATTTCAGTTGTGTGTTTTTGACATTTAGGAATTTAATTTCTAAGAGTTCTTGAATTGCTTTTACTTTTCTTTGTTTTCTCTTTGATTTTGGTTACTTGATGAACTTGAAGTGGGCATACTTGTGCTTGTATATCTTTTGGCTCACTTGCAACTACCTTTAGTTGCAAAGACCTTTTGTTTGGTGATGCTTTGTGCAGGAAATTGTTGACAAATGTACCGAAGAAGCTCACCTTTGTATGAAAGTGAACCTCCTTATGGGTATCCACCCCATAGAAGAGAGTTTTGGTCACATCTTCCACCTCAAGCATGTGAACATCACCCCTATTACCCTTCTTTTACACATGATTATCCTTCTTATCCACCTATCTATCCATCTCCACCACCATACCATAATCAGTACTAATACTCATGCTCCACTCCTTACATGGATAACTATCCATCACCGTATGAGTACCCACCTCCACCATACCAATTCAAAAGAGCATATGCCACATATTCCTATGATTTTCATGATGCTCAATACACAAATGAACCCCCACCATACCCAAATGAACCATATAATCATTCATACTTTGAGGATCCATACTATGACAATCCCCCGCCACACTATCATAATGACATTGAATGCCTACAAATGAAGTTGCAAGAGCTTGTAAATGATGACAAGGAGGACATGGCTAACCTCAAAGTCGAAGTCATGAAGGACATTGAAGAAGATCTTATTGCCCTCCGAGAAGATACATTGCAAACATAGAAGAAAATGGAAGAACAATTGACATTCATGGTAGAAGAATTCTCAAGAGGAATCCAAGAGAAGGCCCATGCTAGTACCCTGGAGAGTGGTGAAACACTCCCGGAAATATCAAGGGCCAAAGATAATCCCATGCTAGACGAGACCCCGGTGCTTGAAGAGATCCCAATCCATCTATTGGAGAATGAAAATGGGTTAGAATGTGAAGATGAAAGTGATGAGGAAATTGAAATAGTATGGGAAGATGAAGAGCCAAGTGGTAAAACTCTTAACTCTAGTCTTGACAATACTTGTGCTCAATCTTGTGATGAAATTGCTTGTGATTCTTGTGATGATAATTGTCTTAGTTCTTTGGGGGATGATTATATTGATAATTGTGATAGTGAGTCTATGAATTCTAAAACGGTGAGTGGTAGTGTTGAGGGTGCCATAAGGTTTAGTGAAGTTGTCACTTTTGACAACAATTTTGAGGGGGAATTGGTTGAAAAGAAAGAAGGGATTGAGGAAGTGTTCACGCAACTAAGTGCTTTGAAGTATATAATTTTTGAGGGGGAAGGTGAGAAAAAAATGAGTTATGAATTGCAAAATCTTTTTGAGAGATTGAGCACAATCTCTAAGGTCGTTCTTGGGTTAATCTCTAGAATGATTGTGCTCGAGTTCGAGGGTGCCCGACACCTTTGGGCATATCTCAACTCAAAAGTGGATGGGACACATGGTGAGGTCCCAATCTCGATATGCTTTGTGGGATAGTTTTCTTTTTTTAAGTCTAGTCAAGGACGTTAAATGTGACGCTCTTGGGAGGCACCCCAAGCCTATCGTGTGAATATTGCTACTTTCTTTTATTTTTATTTTCGCGTTGATTTTTGTTTTGCTATTTTTGGTATTGTTTTTGAGCTAACATTGCAGGGAAAG
Source organism: Ipomoea triloba (assembly GCF_003576645.1). Taxonomy (NCBI): domain Eukaryota; kingdom Viridiplantae; phylum Streptophyta; class Magnoliopsida; order Solanales; family Convolvulaceae; genus Ipomoea; species Ipomoea triloba. The sequence goes on from NC_044928.1 coordinate 4,327,646, forward strand.
TCACTAAGGAGCTTCAAATTTCAAACGGGAGTGAAATTTCAAAAGAAAAAAGAGAGAAGTTTGGAATCTGGACCGCGTACGAGACTGTGTACGCCCGTACGCAAGCTCGTACGTGACTCAGACCATGCGCGATTTGAGCCAGGATGCGTGGTGTGGCTCGTGGGAGCTCACTGGAAATAAAACACGCGTGTTCAGAATTCATCACGCGTGAACTAGAAGGCGTACGAGGTAGCGTACGACCGTACGCACCCGCGTACAGCGCCCAGGATTAAAACGCGAACAGCACTGCTATTTCGGCCAAAACATACTCCAAACTCACTTCTTTTTCTCCCAAACCTCTCCCAACTTCAATCTAAGGTAGTGAACGACCCAAGGTACGCCCGTACACAACAAATACACCAATACATCTTCAAGATACATACTTGTATCCATTCCAAACATCAATTCAAGGTATGAAATTCCATTTTCTTTTCAATTTGGGGATTTTTGCCCAATCTTTAAGGCTACGAATTTTTGATATATTATGCTAAAATTGATGTTGGAAATCATTATATACATGCTTGTCGATGATGTTAGTGCCTAGAAATTGAATTGCATTGTCTATTTTTGTTGAGAATCTTCATGTTCTAGTATGCACACTAGGTGTTTGTAAAAATGCTTCAATGAGAAATGTATGAACTTTGTGCCTTAATTTGATATGTTCTTTGCTCAAATGTTGCTAATGCTTAAATGTTATCCTTGAATTGTTGATTTTAGCCATGGCCTTGTAGAAAAAAAAATTGATTTTGAAAATTGTTGAACATTCTTGAAATTGAATTTGAAAAAAAAATGAGGAATGTTGTGAAGATTGGCTACTTGAAATATATTGCATGCTTGCTAAAAGTACATTTTGTTGAACTTGAAAAAAAGTATGAGATAGTGTTGTTACATAATTCCTCTTGTTGAATACTTGTTGCTTGATGCCTCTTGCTTTCAATGATAATTTTTTGTTCTTGTGGAAAATAATGAAATGCAAATACTTGATTTTCTTGGACTAATCTTTGTGGACCCATACATGTGAGTTGTTGTGTTATGTTGCAAAATTTTTGTTGTGTAGGAAAATGAGGAACTCAAGGTCCAATGCTTCAAAGAGAAGAAGAGAAACCGGGGAATCAAGTACACAAGCTCAGGGGGTTGGAGTTGAAGCCCCTGGGCCACAAGAAGAGTTAGTGGGCATTCAAGCGGGGGCCCGAAGACTAGACTTGAGCTCGGACACCTTAGCCAAATTGAATCATTGTAGGATCAAACCGATAGGCCGATGGAGCTACATCGATCTTCCTCTCATGGATTCGTTTGGGTGCCGAGAGGGTGTAGAAAGGCTCATGAGCCAACCGTATTGGAACCATTTATTCTCATGGAGAGACCATACCTTAGGGCCAGTAGTACATGAATTTGTAGCTAGTTTGAAGATTTCGGGACGGCCTAAGGACCTCACAAGTCCTACTATCCAGTTCCGAGTTTTCAACACTACTCACCATATATTGGTGAATACTTTGGGCCGCCTATTGGGCTTCTATACACAAGAAGAGCAGGAGGATGAGTGGTATCGGACCTTGCCACTTGAGTTTGAGGATGATAGTGTAACACCCCCAGATTTTCCATCATACTAAAAGGCATAATTAATCATAATTACTAATTTCCCAAAACGGAAGCGCATAAAATCCAGAGGTGCTACTCCACACCTAAGTTTATTACAACTTAGATGCTAAGGTAGTCTTTACATCTACTATCCTTATTAATACATACTATTACTGCCTTACATCCCAGTAATATACAACTCAAAAACCATAGTGATCTCTATCATCAAGAGTAGATCCATTTTCTCTTCTATCGCTCTCGGATATCAAGATCTATTCCATACCTGAAATTCATTTGGAAAACAGAATTAGCACATAGTGCTAAGTAATCCCTACTCCACCGTGTAAAATCATGGTTTTGGAAAATAGTTTTATTCTTTGTTTTCGAAAAACAGTTCATTTCACATGATAACCCATTTTCAACAAGATTTCTCATATAAGAGATATTCATTTCCTCATTATTGTTTCAAAGAAAATATGTGCCAATAATCACAATTTCCACCTGTATACACAATATCATACTCATAATCCTACCCATACTCATACTCGTACTCATAATCATATAAACATTTAAATAGAAATAACCAGCTTTTACCATAATAACGTTAAAGATATTCCGATTAACACCACAATTTCCTTCTCGTTTCCACCACCTCACTACAACCTAGTTATTCCAACTAGGGGAAGCAGATCTAGGACCTTTAGTGTGCACACCCCTTGTCGGGATTCCAAGCCCGCAGGTTAGTCACTAGCTCTAGTAACCCTGGATCTGTTTCTACAAGGTTACTCAACGTGGTTAACACCAATCACTTCAGGGCCCAATGTTTGTGACTCCATTGTGAATGTTAAAAGGAATAGTCTCCAACCTCACACCATAATTTCATTTTATCTCATTCTTTACTTTCTCACATAACACACTTTAAATAGTATAAACCTACCTTCGTGTATGGTGTTGTCTCTCAAAACATTTTGCTCAACACATTTCCCATCATCACACTACACATATGTATATATGCATTTAACATAACATTTTCCACATTTATGCATACTCACATAAAGTACACATACCGCACATATATACAGAGATACAACCTTTATTTAATTATACATATATACTCATATATGTACATATATATATATAGTTTAAACACACACACATCACACGTGTATATATATATATATATACTACACACATAAATATATACTACACGTATATACATAGGTTTCATATACATAATACCACCTCCTTATAAGAAAATTTCAGCATGGCGCAGTCTGAAAGATTGAGCCGGTAAAGATAGTTCCCGAACTCTTTTTCACTTGAAATTTTTATGGTAGAACCCTAACTCATAGTACTTGATGTCCATAAAAAGTTTTGGTCATTTTGGTTCACGAATTAACACAGAAAATTCCATTTTTACCCTTGGCAGTGTGCTGTCCGGAATTTTCTTCTCTCTGGACCAGTTTTGGAAAATAATTCGGAAACCATACTTATACTACTCCAAAAATTATGAAATTTTATATGTAGGTTCTACACTTATAAACCTACATGTATAAAAAAATATTTGATCAAAATACTTTACCGATTTTTCCCAGAAATTCTCGGAAGTTACAGCCAGAAATCTGTCTTAGTTTCTTGTCAATATTTTCACAAGTGTAATAATAATATTACACGTATATATGTATATATATAAGATTCTACATATTTATACAAGTCTTCTTCATATATTCACCACAACATATCATACCCATATCTACACATATACTCTTGCTATACCACAATCACACCAAATTTCATCTACTAAAATCTTTATATCCATACTTTATCAAGAAATTCATGAATATCATGGTGGAAAAAGGTTTTGGTAGACATAAAGATTACCTTATCTTCTTGAAAATGTTACTAACTTCCTCTAGATGCTCACTCTTCCACTTCCTTTGGTTCTTCTACACAATCCATAAATTATCCACAACATACATAATATTAGATCCTTGAGAACACTAACTATACTAAAATAATCAGTAAAATAGGATTTTCTTACCTCAAAATTTTCCTACAAATCCTAGGAAGTATATAACATCATAACCACATATTTTAAGAAAACTATACTTGGATTCAAGATCTAGGACGGAGGACAAAACTTTTGAACCGATTAAAATAGAAATTTACCGAACAAAGATGATCTTGATATGGAAAACCCTAGTTGTTGAAGCTTGAACTCAAGAATGAAGATGAAATATTCTCTCNGATTAAAATAGAAATTTACCGAACAAAGATGATCTTGATATGAAAAACCCTAGTTGTTGAAGCTTGAACTCAAGAATGAAGATGAAATATTCTCTCTTGTTTTCCTCTTGGAAATTTCGAATTTTTGAGGGGAAAATGGATAAAATTGAAGACTTAAGCTAGTTATATCAACTCTAAAATAATATAATAATAATACATGGTGAAAATTAGTGACATGTGTCACTTTCTAGTGGTAAGTAGAATAAATATCTTAGCTTATACTGACCGGGATTGAAACAGATGAATTCTCAGTAGAAAATAATCTAAATCCAAAAATTTTGAAACCAAAAATTTTATCTCAAACTAAACCTCAAAATTGGGCTAAGTTCGGTACACCGCGAAATTTAGCGATGTACGATCAAAATAAATTTTCGCTACTATGAGCTGATTTAACTAAATAGGAAATTCAAGAATAATAGTATGGTGTCTAATAATTCATTTCCTAGGACAAACGGGTCCGAACACAAGCTTCCAAAAATTTTACGGTTCGT